>NC_143190.1:3444791-3750833 GCF_051530095.1 Phoenix dactylifera
GTGTAGTGACCATCCATCTCATTGGTTGATTGGATTGCAACAATCTTCTCCCTCATTTGTATCCCATGTACTTAGTGCTACTCGCTATCTTTTTTTTTTTGTTAAGGATAACAGTAGGGGCACTTGCACCATGTAGGAATTTCTTTTGATGAAGCCTTGCACCATGTAGGAATTACCTGGGTCATATACTTGGACAAGCACCTCCTGTACCTCTGCATCTAAAACCTCCTTCATGGGGGAATTTGCACCATGTAAGAATTACCTAGGTCATACACTTGGAAAAGCACCTCTGAGGGGGTTGCATCCAAAACCTCCTTCAAATGGAGGATAGGTGCAATCACTGGATTATAGCCCAGCTTTAATCATAATATTACCAACAACAGTTGCAATCCAAAAGGCACAAAAGGATTTGAATTTTCTATCACTGTATTCTAAGGTTTCATGCTCTTGCTCATTAAATTAACATGCTAATGCTTCATGAAATGGTCTCTTGTTGTGAGCTTTACTTGTTTGTGACTTAAAAATCTGGATGGTTTGCCTCTCTACCTGACTTCCATTTCATTCCCCAACTTTTATTTCTACCATATTATTCTCTGCCACTATTTAATTTGTTGTAGACTCTAAGGAGGAAACATTTTAAGTGGTCCCAACTCCTTAGAAAAGTTTTCATTAGTTAGGTCATAAGATCAGTTTCCACTTCTGATTTTCAATTATTTTTTGTGGAGCTGATGATTTCTATTGATGAATGAACTGACCATAATTTTATTTCTGTTTGCTTTAAACGCTAAGACTTCATATTCTTCATTTACCTCTTCTTTCCTTCTCCTTGACATTTTGAGGTTGATTATTTCAGAGTAACTTAGGCTTACATTTTGTGGCCACATTTCATTGTTCTTAAATTCTCTGAAAAGTTCTACACCACAAATGTGTCAAGATAAGAAAACCTGCTACCGGAAAGTGCCTATTAAAGAAGAGGGACTCGATTGAAGGACTCGTACAAGACTTATTCTAGACCTATCCGTTTGCATGCTTCTAAGGCTCATCTCTTCGATTGCTTTCTAGCTTGCTTGACTTGAGATCGATTCAAATTGGACAAAACTTTTAGTTTAATTAGACTATATGCATATGGTACGAAATGTGTCAAGGTGGACAATAATCCAACCTTACAATTGATATCAGGTTATTCGTGACGAATATAATAAAAGAAATGTGTGAACTTTTAGAGAACACTAAATTCACTGATGATTTTTAGCTAAAATGCACATCTTCCCTAGTGGGATGTCACATTTATGGATGCTTGAACAGTAGAAACAATCCATTTATTAAAAATAAATATATGAAAACTTATGCATGTCGATAGCCAAATGTAGTCTAACCAATAAGGAGTGCTAGTATGTGGCAGATCACTCCGAAAGAGCCCTATAGGTTGGAAGAGGAAGTTGTCTAGAGCGCTCCAAGACTTGCTATTTTTTGATTTTTTTTTGATATATCCGCACTAGAATTTTATAAATTATTTGTTCAACAACAAAAAAATAAAAATAAAAATAAAGTGCTAGGGTTTTGAGAGCTTATGGAGTAAAGAAGTTAAAAGCTATCTTTTTCCGCAGCATACATAGTAAGCACAACAAGTTTCACAATAAAATATGAGAAAGCAATAATTGAAAAATTTAAAATAGATAACAAAAGTAATAAGAATAAAGAATGGTTAAAAATTCAGAGAGAAGATTGTAGGGATAAATAGAAGGCTTTTCACACCTTTTCTTTTTGCTGGATCTTCTACCTCACAGTTAGCATTTTATTAAACTTTACTAAAAGGTTTTCTGTCTTGCACCAAAATCTCCATCAAAAGTTGATTTAAGTCGCCTGGCCTCTTACAAGTTCCTTTTCTTGAAAACCGTAGCCTTGCATCACAACTCCTTTGCTGGATCACATCTTACAACTATATTAATGAGAAAAATCTCAATTTTATCAAACTCAAAAAAATATAAAATCGATGAAAATACATGGATATTTAGGTGTCGGCTCCTTGAACACTTAGGACCCATTCTCTAGTGCAATAAAACTCAATTACAATGAAAAATTAAAATAAAAAGAAGAATTTTTTCAGAGCCTAATGGAACATTTAATTTGCTTGACAACCATTTTAAAAAGGAGAAATTTAAGAATAAATAAAAAGTATCCCAAATTCATGTTTGACTTGAATACCTTACAATGAGAAAATCAGATTAATGAAACAGCTCTTCATTTTAAAAAGCTCTTCACTATTTTGGCCACACATCCCCCATCCAAATTTTAGTTTGTTCAACTTATAGATGCATTGGATAGCTACCACGATGTAGGAAGTTATGAAAGTAGTCTAATCTTGAACAATTCAAGTGATGGCTCCAGTAAAGCAATCTATCAGATTAATGTATAGGAAGTTGGTTTTAAAAATGATAACTATGGTATACCACATTCTTCTAGACAAGAACTATCAAACTTGAGTAACATTTTTTGAGTCAAGGATTTGACATGCAAACCTCATAATTTGGCATTAAACAAGTTGGACAATCTGGACTTAGCTTTAGATCTTCTTCATCTGAAATATGTCACCATCTTCTTTTTGGAAGTTAAGACCCTCTTTGCACCAGCTTCATCTCTAGCATGTAGAGGATTTATTGCCTAAATAAAGAGACACAGCTCGATTTAGGTTAACCCAAACCTTAACCATCTAATAATCTAATCTGTAATCTGACTCAGGTTGGGCTGATATATATACACCTTGGGTTGGCTTTGGTTGAAACATGTCAACCTCGTTTCAAGTTGGACTGGGTTTAGATTAGAGCATGGGAAACCCAACCGAATCTAAATCGAACTCAATTTCTATTACAGGCGATCTAACTGAAGCTTAACCATGTTCTTTGTATTCCTCTCAACCTAACTAAACCCAATCAAGTACAAATTTCTAAATTTAAAGCACCAACCAAACCGACATTAGAATGTCTTGAATCAACCTGACTTAAACCACCCTAACTCAAATTGTGTTTTTTGTTGATACCTTTTCTTAATTTTGTCGTGCTAGTAAAAAAAGATGCACCATATGTTCATAAAAATAACATGTTGTACTGGTCCATACCATATTAATAAGGTACCGAAACTTGTACTCAACCATTGCTGGAATAAGGTAGACATAGGTTCTAGATATGAGTAAAGAAAGAAACCCAATCCAAGGACCCAAATACATAGGTTGTATGTATGTATGTATAAAGTCTTTTTATTTTACAATGTCACTTTGAATTTTATAGCTGAACATACAAGTGTACGACCAACATAATTTTACATGTTTGATCTCGTAGTGAAGATTTAATCATATAGTTAATAAGTAAAATGGTAATGATAAATTGAATCTCATATTATTAGAGAATTTTATTAGCAATACATTTTAAAATTATGATAATAATTTGCACAATTAATTTTAAACAAATGTTACTTATCTTGCAAATACCAACAATCAAGTAATCTAATCATATTGTTAGAGTTTCTCGGAACCTAATAATTCAAAAACCAGATACATGTATCATCTATTCAATCGCAGGCTAATATTTTCAAATAATTTTTAAATTTATGTTCTAAACTAATGATCATTATGATAGGGAAATGGCTATATTCTAACGTCCGCTCGACAAACTTTATCCTGCACTACTTTACAGTGCGATAGAAGGCAGCACCATACGGACCTTAGGAGAGACCGGGAGAAAGGGAGAAGAGAAAAAACGAAGAAGGAGAAGAGAGGCGAGATGAAGGTGGAGGGGTAGAGCTGGGTCACGGCGAAGAGGAAGAGAGGACGTGTGAGAAGAGAGGAGACGAGGGAGAGAGAAATGGTGGAGATCAGCCTTCTTATTTTTTGGGGCTTCTTATCGAGTTGTTGGCTCCTTTATAGCTTTACTTTATCTGTGACCAGAAGCAAATCAGATTGTAGTCCTTCTAACTAAAGTCCCTTGGCCAAACTAATCTGATGCCAGCCCTTCTCTGTCTTTGGTCTGCAATCTCTTCCATGGACCAATAACCAACGCAGTGGGGAGCCATGAGATTTTCTTTCTGTTGGTTGAAAATGCTAAGCTCTAGACTTCCCTTTTAATCCCTTTAAACATGCCAATAGTCTGCTAAAACAACCTATTTTAGTTGATGTCACCACATCAGTTTCAGGCATTCTACACCGGTGCTTATAAATGTTGATAGTTTTATTTCAGACGCTTTCTAAAGCGTCGCAAAAGCGTCGCAATACAAGCATTGAAAATCAACTTGCCAAAATTTCTAAAAAGCGTCGGTAGTGCTTTTTTTTAACAATGCTGTAAAGCATTGTGAAAGTTAATTTTTTTTTAAAAAAAAATTATTTAAAAATTTTAAAACTCTATATATATTTATCAAATATATAAACAACAAAAGTTATATAATAACACGTATCACAATCAAACAGATCATTCGAAATATTCATATTATCAAATATGATAACATTTACATTGTCAGTTTATCTTTACAATATGCTTCAAAATATATATATAGAGTAGAACTAAAGCATAATATCCACCTCATTAAACCACCCAAAAAGTGGTAAGGGCATGATAGGGCGCCACCTACTCATCAAATGCATGTAATATCTTCTCTCTCCAACAAAAAAAAAAAAAAAAATCTGTTGTTGTCCCTTAGACAAATCCATTTAACTAACAGTATCTTTGAGGAGAAGATGGGTGTTAGTTTCTAAGGATCATCACCAAGTAAACAGGATTCCCAATGATGAAAACTAATGATGGTACTTGGCTTCTAGCTTCAAAGTTACAGTTCAGTCTATTTCCATCTCTATAATGTATTCAATCGTATGATGACTTGCTAACCAATAGTTATTTGATTAATTTTCTGGGGTTCAATGAGAACAGCTTGGCATGTCACTCCAAAGCATGGAAAACAACTACCAGTACGGCTCCCATGCATGTTGATATCTTATCCAACATCGATCACTATTGGTCCAACTTGCATGGCTTCTTTTATTTCTAATAAAATACACAGTTTCTTGCTATAAATCCTTTATGGGAGTTGGGCATGGTAAATGGCAATAAGACTTTCTTGTCGTTCTACAAATCCATTGATTCTTCTTTGAGAATTTGTAAAACTATAAGATGGAGAGAGGAAAATGCAAGATGACTTTTGTTAGTAAAATGTCTTTCATTTTTCCGGTGGAGAGTGTGAGGATTCGTGCAGACGTATGTTTAGTCTCACATTGATTATTCACTGGATAGATCTTGGGTACTTATACAGGATCAAAAAATCCAAATAATACCTTTCGGCTAGCCATTTTGAGTAAGATCCTGTATTGTTATAAATAATATCAGAGTGGACTTGGCTCATAAACTATGTGGACTAGGGACACTGTAGCATGGATCCATTAGGGCTGACTACGGGCCGATCGTGGTGTTTGTAATTAAATTTGAATAGATTTGAACCTTTAGTCTGACGAGGACGTCATGACTTGAACGAGAGGAGTATGTAAGGATCCATGCAAGCATGTGTTTAGTCCGACATCGGTTATTTGCTGGGTAAATCTTGAGTACTTAGACAGGATCAAGAAATCCAAATAATACCTTTCGGCTAGTCATTTTGGGTAAGGTCTTCGATTGTTACAGAGAGAAAGGTTACCATCAACTACAACTGCATAAAAGCAATAGAACCAATATTTCTAATAGCAAGATGCACAAAACCCTACACCTAATGCCAGACTTCAAGCAAAAATATGTCATCTTTTACTATAATAATCTTACCATGTTGTTATAACCTTTTAGTGAAAATATAAACTCTTTTTAAGCTGTAAACCATTTAAAGATCTTGACCTTTTTGAGTATAAAGAACTTCTTTGAACTTTTTTTAAAAAAAATTGTAGTATTAAGCGGATTAGAAGAATACTATTGTATTTATAAAAATAAAATTCCAGATTGCGCTTGACTTTGGAAGGTTCACTTGATCTCTATATGCATTTTTACCTCAATGTACAAATACATCATCCAAAATTTGAAAGGGTGATTATCGGTTTTTCTTTTCTTTTCTTTTCTTTGCTTTTTCCTCTCTTTTTTTGGAGAATAAGAAGGAGCCCCACTTTGATTATCTATTGATGTATTTAAATATCTTTTATCTACCAAAGATACACTGATGATATCACAATCATCCATTAAATCCTTTATTAGAATCCATCACATTCATTGTTCATGAGTCAACCAAGATTTTTATCATTATCAAGGGCTCAACTTAAAAAAATGTGGTTCATACCATTTCAAGTTGTGTTTTTTTCTACTTAGGCTGGAATGGAAGTTCCTGGACAGACAAAGCTAAATATTCCCAGAACCTAAGATTTATACATAGAAGCAAGGACCAACATCCTTCAAAATCGAACCTCGCCTTTTGCCACTTGCGGCAAGAGCTATATATACCATCCGAACCAAAATTTGACAGTATTACAAGTTCTTTTGTAGTTGCTCCAATAAATATCAACACATCACAAAAGACTGTTTCTAGCATATAAGCTTCTCTTTGCTTGTGGACCAGATATTATAAAACCGGCCCAGAGGGGTTAATAATTAAGGTATGATTTAGGGAGCTCTCAAGTATTCTCAAGATAACTTTGACGGATATGTGTTGGATATTAGCAGAAAAGAAGGAACATGCTTTACTATCAGAGATCCAGATTCCAGACTGGTTGCTGCGGATGGGTGCTAGATCTTCACCAACTCAGTGCCTGAAGTAGAACTGTGGGCCGCTTGAGCCAGCCACAGCCATATTTTGAGGGCCGACGCCATCTTGTTGGAGGGTGACTCAGTGATGGTGATTGACAAGATTCAAAGTCGAGCTAGGAGGACAGGGTCGCATTTCCGGATTTAGAACATCGGAGGCTTGGCGAGAGGTTGTATCTTCTTTAGGGCGAGGCACGTTTATCGGAAGGTGAATAGAGCTACAGACTGTATGACCTCCTTTGTGGCTGACCATTCCAGCAGATTTTTCTAGACTTCTGAGGCATTGTACCTAGAGTTTCTAGAGATATCTTGTTTTCTATTTTTTTGGTTGTATTTTTATTAGAGTAGTGTGAAATGCTCATCTTAACAAAAAAAAGAAGAAGAAGAAGAAGAAGAAGTAGATACGATCCAACGAAGAACTAACTGATTAAATGTAACTTCGACGGAAGTGTCGATGAGGGAGGGGGCAGTGGAGGTGTGAAATTTGTCATTAGAGACCATGACGCCAGACTGGTGGCAATCAAAGCCAGAGGATCTTCGATACTTCTGTCATTAGTGTCGAGCTTAGAGCCACATGAGAGACCATCACCTATGTGAGGTTTGTTCTGGATGCGGACCGTATCCTCCTCAAATGGAACTCGGCTACAATGATCGAGTGGATTTGAGGTCGGCGCAGCGCTACTACATTGTTCCACGACATGTGCAGACTTTTGAGAGAGTGTGACCTCTTTTGGAACACTCATATCTACCGGAAAGCAAACAGTGCTGCTGATTGAGTTGCCTTCTATGCGACTCATCACTCCAAAGATTTTCTCTGAAAGAATTATGTATCTACTCCTCCTTTTTGTCCACTTATTTTTTCTAATTTTGTTGGTTGCACCCATATTTATCGTGTGTGACGCGCCGTTGTATAAATAATAATAATAATAATAATAATAATAATAATAATAATAAATAAATAAATAAATAAATAAATAAAAATAAAAATAGCAACCCTACCCAGCCCCTCCCCCTTTTTCTTTTTGGAAATCCAGGTGCATGCTGTCATCCTCGAATGAAAGTTTAGATAGATTCGGGGGAGGTCCAGCTATGTAGTGACCACACCATTTTCCCGTACAGCCGACCCACACCATTTCCCATAAACGACACCGTAACGGTTTTCCTCCCGACCGTCCGCTCCAGCGAAGCACTGCATTGATCCTCTCACCGCCCCTGACTCGCCTCTATCCCTCCCAGAACATCACACGCGCGTGATACCCAGTCGATAGGCTGATATATGAACGGGTGAGCAAACTCCGGTGAGCACACCCCATACCCTCCTACAAAAGCCCTCTCAAATCGCTCACCCCTCTCCGCCCTCCGCTCCCCTCCAACCATCCCCTCCTCCCTTCGCCGCCGCCACCTTTTCGTCGGAACCCTAGCCGGGCCGCCCGGAGACGCACAGGACGAGGGCGGCGCTTGGAGGCGAAGATGAGGGAGATCCTTCACGTACAGGGCGGGCAATGCGGGAACCAGATCGGGGCCAAGTTCTGGGAGGTGATCTGCGACGAGCACGGGATCGACCACACCGGCAAATACTCCGGCGACTCCGACCTCCAGCTCGAGCGTATCAACGTCTACTACAATGAGGCCAGCGGCGGGCGCTACGTCCCCAGGGCGGTGCTCATGGATCTGGAGCCCGGGACCATGGATTCCGTGAGATCCGGGCCCTTCGGCCAGGTCTTCCGGCCGGACAACTTCGTCTTCGGCCAGTCCGGGGCCGGGAACAACTGGGCCAAGGGGCACTACACCGAGGGCGCCGAGCTCATCGACTCCGTTCTTGATGTGGTCCGCAAGGAGGCCGAGAACTGCGACTGCTTGCAAGGTTTGTGGTATGAAATGGAGAATGCTAGGGGTTTTGTTCATTTTATTGTTGATGTCGTTAAAGATTCCATCTTGGTAGCATTTTTTGAAGGCTTTTATGTGTTTTTCTTTGATTTTTCCGCATTGTCTCTGAAATGTGGTTAATTTGGTTTTTCGATGTAATTTACATATGGTCAGATGTATTTGTGTAATTTGTCTCATTGAAGGTAGTTAGGGTTTTTGATATATTTCTTTAGTTTTTGTTGTATATGATATCCGAATGTTAATTATCCTATTCTTAGAAAAAAAATCGGACCCCAATGATATTATCGTGTTAAGACTACTGGTTCTTGAAATCTGGATTTCCTTTTATATGCAAGCTCAGGTTATACTCTAAGAATCACGAATTGCAAGTTTGCCATTCGTATTTCCTCCACATTGTTTTTTTAATTTCCTTCTTCTAAGATTTTTCCTCTCATCAATCTTGTTATTTACTTGCATCGTTAGTTATTATTATAATTGTAGAAGTTTTGCGTCCCTGTTTTCTGATGGCTAGCTATTATTTTTGTCCAATTAAAATGATCGGTGTCTTTTGTTCTTTAATGTTTATTTCTCTTCTTTGTTGAATCTTGTATATAAAAACATTTTATTTTTAATGTTTAAGTGCCAGCATGAATTCATCTCTATGGGGATCCAATGTTTTACTTTTCCCCCTTTATACCAACCCAATGCTTAGTTTGTATGTTCTATGAGGTAAATGATTTGTGTGTTCATGTAGTTCTATTTAATCCATTTCGAACCCATACAATATTATTTTTTAGTTGGCAGCTGGAAAGATATTGTAGCTCTGTTCTGTCACCACAGATCTGTCATATACATCTGAGTGAAATTTATAGTTTCTGCATCCTTCATGGAGATTGAAAGTCGCCAAGTGGGTATGAAGGAGACGAGAACTACAAATAAAATGTACAGGTCTTTCTATTCATTGGTTAGATGAAAATGAATTCTTGGTGGAGATTGTTATGATCCAGATCCTTACCCGGCATATGTTTTTCAATGTTTTGTATCTGGATTGGCAAGTTTAATTGATGAGTGTGTAGGCAATCTTATAAGGACAAAATTTTATGTAACTTTAATGTCCAGATCTTTGTCTGAACTCTGCTCTGTTATCACTTAAGGGGTAAAATATGTTAGCAATCTTGGACTGATGGTGTCCTTTATGATTCACTGCTGATATCTTATAGCTGCAAGTATTTGGGTAGCTATTGGTACTTGATTAAATGCATGTATTATTGGATGCTCACAAAGTAGCGTTGATCACCGTGGGTGGATACATTTCCAAGTACCCAGTACATGTGACCTTGTAGTGTCTATTTCTTGCTCTTGGACCAGTGATTTGCGATACCTGGATTATATATAAGTATCTTTAGTTTATTAAAAAATGAGCACGACAAAATAATAATAGTAATACTTTGTATTTATGATCAAGTATTTAAACCTTGCTTTAGTGCGTATTTCTATACAAGGTGACATGTACTACAACGTCTTATGGGCACATCTGTGTTTACTGGTTTGATATGGCCTTTCTACAGTTGCTTTACATGTTCTGTTGTCAGAAAGTCCTAAGAGTAACCAAAACATCTAAGATTCAAGGGGAATCCCCTACCACAGCTCATATGGTACTTCTTTGTTGTTCCTCTTCAACTTTTGTTTCAGATCCTTGAAAAGAGTGTAACGACTATAATTTGAAAGTGCAATGACTACTAATGTATTGGCTTGGTGAAAGGTTGTGATCATATATTTTAACATATTTTTATATTCTGGTCTTCGTAGTTGTTGGGAATTTTTAAGTTAATTTTGTCAGAAATAAGGATTTGATAGTAAGCAATAAGTATTGCAAATTTAAGAGGGTTTTGGACACAAATTATGCTCTAAACTATCTTCAAGGAATTTTAGTTTAGTTTAGCATAGTAAGGCATAATCGGAGAAGGCCTGGTAAACCATGATCAGATTATATCTGACCATAGATGTATACAGCCTTATGAACTCATGACATGTTTCTCTTTATCCTTCTTTCAGCTATTCCTGCTTTTAGATAATTAAGTTGGACTTTATGTTGATTAGGTCATTATTATGGAAGGGTTGCATGCATCTCAAGATATACTTATCATTCCTTTTTTGGTATGGAAAAGCAAATGTGGCTTCTGACTCTTATAGATAAGGCATGTTTTGAGCCAATGTGGTGCTTTTTGTTATCTCCTCAAATTGTTATAGTACCACGTGGTGCAATTGTGGTCTGATTGTTTTTTTATCCCAAAAAATAAGCAGTTATCATTTTAAAGAATGTTGTTGTTTATCTGTTTGATTGCCTTTGCAGGATTCCAAGTATGCCATTCGTTGGGAGGAGGCACTGGATCTGGCATGGGAACACTTCTTATTTCTAAGATCAGAGAGGAGTACCCAGACCGTATGATGTTGACGTTCTCAGTTTTTCCATCACCCAAGGTCTCTGACACAGTTGTGGAGCCATACAATGCTACACTTTCTGTCCATCAGCTTGTCGAGAATGCTGATGAATGTATGGTCCTTGATAATGAAGCTCTCTATGATATCTGCTTCCGCACTCTCAAGCTTGCCACTCCTACCTGTAAGTTCTTTTATTTCTCCTCCTTTTTCCTTTCAATGAGTGCACTGGTTAAACTTCATTGTCATTTTTTGCGAATTTTGATTGTTAATTAGAACTGGTAAAATATGCTGAATTAGAATTATAATTTCTTTATTCTGCCCTGTATTGGATTGCTTTAGACTTCCAACTCCAATGTGAATTGCTGTCTTGGGTTGGTTAATGGACCATACTGCTTGCAATATAAAATCTTTCATAGTTATTTCTTGTTCTTTGATGGCCTTAAAGCCTCATTTTTTCTTTCTCTTTGGTCCAGTTGGTGATCTTAATCATCTCATCTCCGCTACCATGAGTGGTGTAACCTGTTGCCTAAGGTTCCCAGGTCAGCTCAACTCTGACCTTAGAAAGCTTGCGGTCAACTTGATCCCTTTCCCCCGCCTTCACTTCTTCATGGTGGGGTTTGCGCCCTTAACCTCTAGAGGCTCCCAGCAGTACCGGGCCCTCACCGTTCCTGAGCTGACTCAGCAAATGTGGGATGCTAAGAATATGATGTGTGCTGCTGACCCTCGACATGGCCGCTACCTCACAGCTTCAGCCATGTTCCGTGGGAAGATGAGCACAAAAGAAGTGGATGAACAAATGATCAATGTGCAGAACAAGAACTCATCCTACTTTGTTGAGTGGATTCCTAACAATGTCAAATCCAGTGTGTGTGACATCCCACCAAAGGGGTTGAAGATGGCATCTACATTCATTGGGAACTCAACTTCCATCCAGGAGATGTTCCGCAGGGTAAGTGAGCAGTTCACAGCGATGTTCAGGAGGAAAGCTTTCTTGCACTGGTACACTGGTGAGGGAATGGATGAGATGGAGTTCACCGAGGCTGAGAGCAATATGAATGATTTGGTGGCCGAGTACCAGCAATACCAGGATGCAACAGCTGACGAAGAAGAGTATGAGGAGGAAGAGGAAGAGGAAGAGATGGCCTGAGTTTTATATCATATGCTTCTGACAATTTTCACTTCAGGTTGCTTTGAGAGGGTTTGGTATGGTGTGATATGAGAACCACTTTTCTGTCTGTATTCATTTTGTGACTCTGCGAATGTGTTGCTTGTGATTTCTGGGCCTGGAGTTTGTACGAGCATTACACCTTATCATTGCTAACTTTATGTTTCTACTTTGTGAGATATTATGTTGCTCTACAATCTGTGCCATCTCATTTATGGACCTGTGCCCTGATTTTGTTTTGGCACGGATTCTAACATCTCATGTGTTGAAATTGGTACAATCTTTTAATTTTTCTTGTTTTCTTACTTGCTATTTTCCTTGAGTGCAAGTAGTCAGGGGCATCGGCCCGGGCCGGGCCGGCTCGGGCCCACCGGGCCACGGACTAAACGGGCCGTGCCGGGCACGGCCCGCTCAGCCAAAAACCCAAGCCCGACCCGGCCCTAGGCCCGTGGATTGGCGGGCCGGGCCTGGCACGGCACGAGACGGGCCGTGCCAGGCACGACTTGTAACGGGTCCAAACGGGCCATGCCTGGCACGGCCCGTCTGGCAGAAAAATTCTGCCCGTTACGGGCCGTGCCGGGCACGGCCTGTTTGGACCCGTTACGGGCCCCATGCCTGGCACGGCCCGTCTGGCAGAAAAATTCTGCCCGTTACGGGCCGTGCCTGGCACGGCCCGTCTTGCAGGGGGGAAGAAAATAGCCATTTCCAACGGCTATTTTTTGGTTTTTTTCCAAAATACCCCTCCCAACAGTCCAAAAACGGCTAATTTGAGGGGTATTTTGGGGAAAAAAATTTTGGAGTCCTATAAATACCCCTTTCCTTCCTCATTCTCACCACACCAAACTAACTATTCTCTCCTTCTCTACTACTACTATTTCTCTCTTCTAAAGTGCTCTTTTAGCAATTTAATTTTTAGTTTGCATTTAGCAAGTGTTCAAGTGTTACACAAGAGGAGGTTCCTGTTGAGAAGAGAATGTCACTCCTGTTGAGAGCACAAGAGGAAGCTCAGAATCTCGGCTCTACCTCTGCCCTCTGACCTTCTACTCAATTCCTCCTTGTGGTTAGTTTTTATTTTTTGCATTCATCAATTTAGATATGTCATCTTTTGAAGAAAGTCATTTTGGCATTCCTCCTGTTTCTGAGGGAGAAGAAACTAATCCCTAACCCCATGTTCCTAGTTCCTCTAGAACTAGTGAACCGAGTGAAAATCAAACCTCTTCTCGTAAGAGGACTAGTGCTGTATGGAATGAATTTGATAGAATTATGGTTCATGGAGTCCGAAAAGCAAAATGTAAAAAATGTGCCAAACTTTATAATTGTAGTAGTAGTGGGGGAACAGGCCATTTAAAAAGACATCAAGAGAGTCATAGGATGCATGATTCTCATGCTCAAAGTACCCTTAATATACAAGGGGGATCACTTGTAGGTAATTTTGCATATAATCATGAAAATCAAAGAAAAGCACTTGTAAAATGGATAGTTAAGGATGAATTACCTTTTAGTTTATGTGAATCTTTTAATTTTGAAGAATATGTTCAACTAAACCTACAACCTGCTTACAAAAGAATTAGTAGGCGTATATTTAGAAGAGTAGCTATGACTAACTTTTTAGCAATGAGACAAACTTTAATTGAAACACTCTCTACTTTAAATGTAAAAATTTCATTAACTTCTGATATTTGGTCAGCATCTGTAGGTAGTAATTGTTTTATTGCCATTACTGCTCATTATATTGATAATGATTGGCAATTAAATAAACGTATTCTTGCTTTTCGTGCTTTTGATTTTCCACATTCTGGGCAACAAATTTCAAATGCTATTTATCAAACTGTATGTTCATATAATATTAATGATAAAATTATGTCTATTACTTTTGATAATGCATCTAATAATAATTCTGCTGTTACATTATTAAAGGACTCATTGCATCCCATGTTAAATGGAAATTTATTGCATATTAGATGTGCATGTCATATCTTAAATCTTTCTGTTTAAGCTGGCATGGGCATGATTCAAGATGTGATTTCAAAAATTAGAAATGCGGTTTCTTTTATTCATGCTTCAAGATCAAGACTTCAAGAATTTAAGGAACTATGTATAAATCATGGTAAACGTTTTAAAAAATTTAAACTTGATGTAATTACTCGTTGGAACTCAACATATAGCATGATACATGATGCATATCCATATAAAAACTTATTAAGTGCATATATTAATGATCGTGGATTAGGCTTTACATTGACTGAAACTGATTGGAAAAAAGGAAAAATTTGGGAAGATTTTTTGCTTAGTTTTTATAATGCTACTAATGTTCTTTCTGGTATTTATTATCCAACTTTTGTTCATTTTTACAACAAGCATATATAATTAGTCAAAAATTTGCAGAACATAGATATGATGATGTTTTAATACCTATTATTGAGCAAATAGAATCTAAATGGAATGAGTATTGGGACAAGATATGTCCTATGCATAACTTAGCTGCTGTATTTGATCCAAGAGTTAAATTGAATGGCGTGCTAATTTTACTTGATGCATACTATGAAAATATGATTCAAGATCCTGAACATGCTAAAATTGAGGTAAAACAACTTCTTTATGATATTTATGCTATATATGATGAAAAAATTCGTGGATCTAGATTCTCCGTACAAAGCTCTATTTCTTCTTCTAGTAGTTCTCGTTCGTCATCTATTTTTTCATTCATTGCACAGAGAAAACACACACATGCTTCAAGTTCATCTTCATCTTCTTCATCTTTAAGTAGTGAACTAGAATTTTATTTACGAAATGATCTTCGGTCTGCATATGATGAAAATCAAATAGAGAGTCTAGATGTATTATCTTGGTGGAAGAGTGTTAAAAATCAATATCCTGTTATGTCTGCAATTGCACGCGATATTTTAGCTGTGCCGATGTCCACAGTAGCATCGGAATCCGCTTTTAGTGCAGGTCGGCGTGTTCTTGACGAAAAGAGAAGTAGGATGACTGGCGAAACGGTTGAGATGCTTCTCTGCTTCAAAGATTGGTTGGATGCTGAGGCGAGACTTCAAGATAAAGGTTGACATAATACAACATCCTCTGATGATGATGATACAAACACTACTGAATAGTGAATACTGAATCACTGATGATTAGTAAGATTTCTTAATTTTTTATAATAGTACATTTTTATTTTTTTAATTATTAAAGTGAGTCATCTCTATTTTTTCTCCTTTCTTATTGTATTCTGGAGGTCAGACCAAGGTCCAAACTCCAAACCTCCCTTCATGTACCATTTTGATTTAAATTAATAAACTGGTAGGGGTCTATACCAAACCCCCCACCATTAAGGTGGCTTTATATTAATAAATCCTTAATTTTCAATATTTATTAATTTATTAAAAAAAATTATTTCTTTATTTTAAGGGGGACGGGCCGTGCTTGGCCCGGCCCAAGCCCGGTTCAGGCCCTTATGGGCCGTTCCGGGCTGGCCCGCGGGCCGTGCCGGGCCCAGGCCCTTACGGGCCGTGCCGGGCTCGGTCCGCGGGCCAGAAAGTGGTAACCCAGCCCGGCCCTCTTTAATGGGCCGTGCTAGGCACGGCCCGTTACTGTAGCAAGCGGGTCGTGCCTGGCACGGCCCGCTTCGTGTCGGGCCATGGGCGGCCCGGCCCAGTGCCCATCTCTAAGTGCAAGATGCATGTCTGGTCTGGAAAGGAGCCCTGGTGGGACCACAACGGGTGAAAATTCAAATAGGGCAATCCTACTTAGCTGCTTACATTTGTCAATTTAATCAATTTATAATCTGCTGCATGGAATAGATATGTTGATCATTATTTTCTTGTTGAAGCTATGCTGTAGGCATTGACAATAGAAAGATTTTAAAATCAGACTGGTTTGGCCTGTTTAACCAGTTTAACTAGGAACTTTAGAAGTCGTGAAAAAGAACCACGGCTGGTTCGGTTTGGTTTGATTTTTTCTTTTGAACTCAAAATTGGGCCAGGACTTTTTAGTTTTCACCCAAGGTGAAATCCTAAGTAGCTCTTATGGGATTTTCTTTTTTTTTTTTTGGGGGGGGGGGGGGGGGGTGAAAATTCTTACCTTTATCGGTTTAAGACTCAAATACAGCAAACATTAATCTACTCATTGATCTACGAACTTATGGTATCAAATAAATCTACCCAAGATCTTCTTACCTAAACAATTGCTCACTTATAGAGCCAGAGCTCATTATCAGAATAAATATAACTATCCATAGATTATGGCAGATAAACATAATAAGGCCAGCCCAAATCCTTTCTTAGAGCCACATACGCTGACCTAGAACCTTCCTAGGGTTGCATAACGAAAATTTGGGAGACCCAAAACCCCTCGTAGGGTTAAGGGTGATCCAGGTCGATCAAGATGTATGGACCTGGTCAAGGGTGATCCAGGTCCATCAAGATGTATGGACCTCTATAAGTCTGTAGGATTTCTAGAGAGAGGAAGAGTGATGGAGAGAGGGAAAGATAGAAGAGGAGAGAGAAAAGGAAAGAGCGAGGAGAGAAAAAGAAAGAGAACTCTCTTTCAGAACCTAAGACTCCGACAAGCATTCAACTAAAATTTCTAATGAGCACGGTGAGCTGAGGCCATTTGGATGCCAAGAGGAGAAAAAAAAATTGATAGTGGTTTAGCGGTGGCAATCAACAAAATCTGTTGGTAGTGAGGCAAAAAAAGTTGTGGAGATCTTTAAATAGTTGTTGGAGGATAGGTAGAGCAAGGCTCTATTCTCTTTTTTTTTTCTATCTTCTATAACAAGTCGAAAAAAGTTCTATCTTTTTTTTTTTTTGTCTTTCACTCTAACTATTGCATCTAGGCTGGTCAAGTGGATTAGGCCTAATTCCCTATTAGTTGGCTTGTGCATTACAGGTTTGATGGTAACTAGCCCTTCATCAGATTTAGATTTGATGGTCCACCATTAATTAAGTTGCAGCACAACTCCAACTTAGCAGAAGCCATCCAATTTCTGCCAACAGCAGATCCTAAGTTGTCAATTCTTTTCTGACACTCTTCCCATTGTTTCTGGCATTCTTCCCATTGTTTCTGGCATCAATGTCACTTCTTGATCTCTAATTGTTGTAGGAATCCAAGCAATGAATAGAAGACTGTATCTTCAAGCCACATCCGATAATCCATCGAAAGAAGTTCGATGGCAACTAGCCTTTCATCAGATCTAGATCTGACAGTCCACCATCAATTAAGTTGCAGTACAACTCCAACTTAGTAGAAATTGCAGTCTACTTCCAGTAGTAGATGCTAAGTTGTCAACTCTTTTCTAACACCCTTCTCATTGTTGCAATCATCAACTTTGGTAAGATTCTCTAACAGGAGAGACATATTTAATGGAACATCCTTTAAGAACTAATTATCTGGATTCCTAGAGACGAGTTAAAATACCTCCGAATAATTAGTTTCGCTAGATTGCTCGATCTCTCCTATCTCTCCTCAAACATTTCTGTATGCAATGTGCCTCCTTTGCTGTGAGATCTTATTGATCCAGGCATGTTTTAGTCAATTTTTTTAAGTCAAATGTGATTTCAACCAAAATAAAAGATAACCAACTTGGCCAAATGAAAACATTGTACACCTGTAAGGCAGGTTCAATCCTCAGTAACTATGTTTACTTTTACCTTTATTTTTCATCCTTACTAAAATTTGGGGCATTTTTTCTCTTTTTTTGCCTTATTCATTGTTGCAACTATTTCGTAAATTTTAAGAATTCGAAGGAAAAACAATTGATGATAAAAAAATAAATATTGCTGGTAAGTAAATATCAGTCAATTACTTAGGGTCTTAAGCAATGCAACCTATTAATTTTGTTAGAATTTTTGTTCGAATGTCACTACATAGTAGATTCCAGCAAGTGTTGAAGAACAGCCCTATGTTGTGGTATGAATCAACCAATTCCAAATCTAAATAGTGGATTTCAGAGATAAGATAATCTTCGAAATGTGCAGCAAGTCATATGCAAGATAATCTTTGGAAATGCAAGGCAAAGCCATACGCATCTTCTAAATTTATATATTCGTAATTTTTATTTTTTACATAAAAGTTAAAAGGAAGATTCAATGGCATAAGAGATTGTTACAAGCTGGGAATTTTAAAATCACACAATTTCTAAAAAATAGTGATTGCACATTCTTTGCTAGTTTTTTCTAATTTTATAAGATAAAATTTGCTCAGGAGTTGTTTGGTTGGAAGTAAGTTGTACTAAAACAGATATCCATAAAGCATGATTATGAAAAACATGGGAAGATCTTTTTCATGAAACTTATTTTTAGGTTTTATTATTTGCTAATTTTGGCATAAAATGGTTTGTCAAAAATAACCTAGCAATTGTTTTTGTAAAACTTGTTCATTTTGTGAGTTTTTACTACCTGTTTTAATAGAACTTGTCAACCAAAAGGCATAAGAATTGTCTCTTATTTGGATAATATGTTTTAAACATTCTCCATATGTAAATTATTTGAAAAAGTATTTATGCACACATCTGAATATCCCTTTTTTAATCATGATCTAAGTAAGCCCTTAGAAAAGAAAGCTATGCCACAAGCATGATGCATGATTGAGTTACACCACTAGTTTCGGTAGCAGGGAAGACAATAGTTAATTTGAATCATTATTGCTATGTAGAAAAGTTCCTTCAAGATTTAGAAAGATAGCTCAACTAACTCTAGAATATAAAGAATGTAATTCAGTTTCCTTTTTATCAATCTTTTTGGCTATACAAACCGTTTATATGGGTTTTCTATTATTATCATATTCTGATATAGGTATCATCTTACATTTCCTTTAAATGAGGGCTACGCATAATTTTGTATGATACATTCATACAAGTATCAAGTAGTAATCCTACATTGGTAATGGTGGTTTAACTTTTCAAGACCCATTTCTTGCAGTAATGGATATGTTTTACCCTAGATTCAGCCATGAAATTTTCATGAAGATTTGTTATGTGGAGTGATTGATTAAAACCCCATTTGATTTTGATGAGCTCAAAGCATTTGAGTATATCTTGTGATTACTAATGAATTCAATTGAGTGTTTCAGTGAAAATCCTGTCCAAGTGTCTCTAGATTTGGTTCATAGTATTTTGGATAAGTTAAGAAGCCTGCTGAACCAAAGTCTGAGACTCGAGTCGACTCCCGAGTATCACGAGTCGACTCCAAGCGTATCAAGTTCACTGGCACGAGCTCGAGTCGACTCCGACTGAGAACAGAAAGAAGAACAGAAAGCCTCATCTCAGAACCTGTCAACGAGTCGACTCCTGAAGTGCGCGAGTCGACTCCAATGTTCAACGAGTCGACTCCAGGGTAGTAAGAGTCGACTCCAAGAGGTACACAAAGAAAAGTCAGAGAGCAGTTTTCGAGTCTGAGATTCGAGTCGACTCCCAGACAGCTCGAGTCGACTCCAAGACAAGCTTCACGTCAAAAGGCAGAAGACCAACTTTCGGAAACTGAGAGCCGAGTCGACTCCAAGGAAGTTCGAGTCGACTCCAAGACTGGATGAGCCAAAAGACAGAGAATCGGAAGTTCGGGCTCTGAGATTCGAGTCGACTCCAAGGACAGTCGAGTCGACTCGAGTAGACAAAATTCAAAATTGGATCCACGGACTTCAGTGGATGAGCCGACTCCAAAATTGCCAGGTCAGCTCCAGAAGTTGGCGAGTCGACTCCGGGTCAAGACGAGTCGACTCCCAGTCGTGACGGCAACTTTAATTCAAATTTGGAACAGTTGCCGAGTCGACTCCGGAAAAGCTTGAGTCGACTCCCGCTACAGCCGAGTCGACTCCTGATCGCGCGAGTCGACTCCAACCCACCAACGGTCATATTGTCAGGCTGCGCAGAGTGTGCAGAACAGGCAGAAAAAGCAGTGTAACGGCTAGTTTCCGTGGGGGTTGGCTTAAATAGCCACAGAAGACTGTAGCAAGGCAGAGAACAGTCATTCCACTCCAACTAATCAAGGATTCAAGCTCTGCAACGTGCTCTTCAACGAAAAAGGGAAGATCTGCATTTACAGCTCCACCTACATCTTCCCAGCAATTAAAGCCTTCTCCTCCAGCATTCAAGTCGACTACACATTCGAGAGGAGACCGGAGTTCAAGAAGCCATTCCTCTACTTCAGCTTAAAAGCGTTTGAGGGCTTCTAAACTCCTCTTTTGATTATATTGTTTTACATCTGCTTTTGAGAAGCTTATTTTCCTTTCTTTCTATAACTTGTATTTACTTGGTTCAATCGGGGGATTGAATCAAGGGGACTAAGGTTGGTTGGTGAGCCAAGTTAAAAACCAACGCGTGTAAGGGTTTGATTGTGAGCCCGGAAAAACAATCGGGGTTGGTTCTAGTCGGTGAGCCTGGGAAAACCGACCGAGTTCGTTGTGAGCTCGTAAAACAACAAGTTTGGTTGTGAGCTTGCAAAACAACCGGCTGTAATCCAAGGGGGTTATAGTGAATTCCCAAGAGAGACTTGGGGAGTGGACGTAGGAGCAAGGGGTAGCTCCGAACCACTATAAAACTCTGTGTTTGCATTGGATTGTCTCTCTTCTTCTTCCCCTCACATCACTCACAGCACTTAGCATTAATTAAATAACTTGCAATAGTTTTTAATTAATCAACCACATCGTTTTAATTATCTAAATTATTTTAAAACCCAATTCACCCCCCCCCCCTCTTGGGTTGTCTATCTGGGCAACAAGTGGTATCAGAGCCAAAAACTCTTCCACTCAAGAGTTAAAAGATCAAAATGACAACCCCATTTGGATCTTCTCACATTGAGGGTCAGTCCACCCAAAGACCCCCTTTCTTCAATGGATCCGACTACTCATACTGGAAGGCTAGGATGAGAATATTCGTCCAAGTCCAAGACTATGAGATGTGGACCATTGTAGTGAATGGCCCATACATCCCATCCACATATGTAGAGGGTGTTAAGGTACCCAAATTAGAAAAGGATTGGGATGAACATGACATGAGGAAGGCACAATTAAACTCTAAAGCTATGAATGTGTTTTATTGTGCCTTAGAAATGAATTCAATAGGGTCTCTACTTGCAACTCTGCAAAAGAGATCTAGGATAGACTTGAAGTGACCCATGAGGGCACGAATCAAGTTAAAGAATCCAAAATTAATATATTGGTTCATAAGTATGAACTATTTAAAATGGATTCTAATGAGACAATCACTAGCATGTTCACTAGGTTTACTGACATTGTCAATGGCCTAAAAAGCCTTGGCAAGAGCTATACTAACAGTGATCTTGTCAGGAAAATACTTCGCTGTCTACCAAGGTCATGGGAAGCCAAGGTGACGGCAATCCAAGAAGCTAAAGACTTGAACAAGCTTCCACTCGAAGAGCTCCTTGGATCCCTAATGACTCACGAGCTAACCATGAAGCAACACAGCGAAGAAGAGTCCTCCCATAAGAAAAAGGTAATAGCACTTAAATCTACTTCATCTAACAAGGACTTGTCCTGCAGTAGCAGCAGTGAAGAAGAAGAACATGAGGAAGATGATGGTGAGGCTCTTCTTGTGCGCAAGTTCAAGAGATTCATCAACCACAAGAAGTCCTATCATCAAAGGAGAGGCCCCTCAAATTTCTACCGCAAGGACAAAGGTAAGGAAAGGAAAAACGAGGGGATTGGGTGTTACGAGTGCAAGAGGCCGGGTCACATAAGAGCAGAGTGCCCCTTACTGAAGAAGGGGAGTAAGTACAAGAAGAAGAAGGCTCTTGTCACTACACTATCCGACTCCGACTCATCATCCTCCTCATCAGATGATGAACAAGAAGAGAAGGCCAATTTCTGCTTCATGGCCAACGAAAACGAGGTAACTTCCGATACGCATCTTGATTTTTCTTTTGATGAACTTTATGATGCGTTTAATGAGTTAATGGTAGAATATAAGGCTATAAATCTTAAGAATAAAGAACTGAAAATAGCTAATCAATCATAGATAAATTAGTTAAGGATAAGGACTTAATCACCAAAGAAAATATTGAACTTAAAACAAACAACCAACTTTTAACTCAAAAGACTAACACCTTAACTAAAGATAATGAAAAACTAACTAAGGAATTTTCAGAACTTAAAAAATATAAACAAACCTTAGATAAGGATCTTACAAAAGAACTTAATGATCTAAAAGTAGAAAATCAAACACTAACTAAAGAACTTAACAAATACAAACCCTTAGTTGAAAAATTTACATATAGTTCTGAAAAATTAAACATGATACTAAATAGTCAACGAGCAGTATTTAATAAAGCGGGTTTAGGGTATAAACCAAGAAATAAACAAAAACTTCTTAGTAACTTCTTTGTTAAAGCTGGAGAAACTAAAACTAAGAAAATAACCTGCTTTTGTTGTGGAACTATAGGACATAAGGCAAATGCATGTGACTATAGGAAAAGTAAAACAAAAAGAAAAATTAAAAGGGTATGGGTTCCAAAAGGAACCAACTTGACTAACCATGAAGGACCCAAGAAAACTTGGGTACCTAAGATGACATGATTTGCTTGTGTAGGAGTGTCTTGCAGCCAAGGTCAACAAAAACTGCTGGTATTTGGATAGTGGCTGCTCAAGGCACATGACGGGTGATAAAGATCAATTTTTCACCCTTGAAGCTAAGAAGGGAGGTGCTGTGACTTTTGGAGACAACAACCAAGGTCATATCATTGGTATTGGTAAAGTTCAAATCACCCCTTCTACTTTTATAGATAATGTTAGATATGTTGATGGTCTTAAGCATAACTTGTTAAGCATTAGTCAATTATGTGATATAGGATATGATGTTATGTTTAAACCATCACTATGCATTATAACAAATCCTAATGATAATAGTTTAGTTTTTAAAGGAATTAGACGTGGAAATGTATATGTTGTAGACCTAGAAGATCTTGCAAAACATAACCAATGTCTAGTTGTAAATGAAACTAAAGATAATGATGCTAGTTGATTATGGCACCGTAAGTTAGGTCATGCAAGCATGGACACAATAACTAAACTAGTTAAAAGAGACTCCGTGATAGGTTTGCCAAAATTAAAATTTGAAAAGAACAAAATATGTGAAGCATGTCAATTTGGCAAACAATCTAGGAACTCTTTTAAATCCATAAAATGTGTCTCTACTTCTAGGCCTCTAGAATTACTACACATGGACCTATTTGGTCCAACTAGAACAACAAGCCTAGGTGGAAATAAATATGATCTAGTTATAGTAGATGATTACTCTAGGTACACATGGGTCATGTTTCTAGCACATAAGGATCAAGCATTTTCTGTTTTTAAGAAGTTCCATAAGGAAGTAACAAATGCTAGAGAGTCTTCAGTCATAGCCATTAGAAGTGACCATGGTACCGAATTCGAAAATCAATCATTTGATGAATTTTGCAGTAAAAAGGGGATAACCCATAATTTCTCAGCACCTAGGACACCACAACAAAATGGAGTTGTTGAAAGGAAGAATAGAACACTAGAGGAAATGGCTAGAACTATGTTATGTGAAAGTAACCTCCCTAAGTACTTTTGGGGAGAAGCCATTAATACCTCTTGTCACATATTAAATAGAGTTCTATTGAGACCCATTATAAAGAAAATACCTTATGAACTGTGGAAAAACAGAAAACCAAAGGTTAATTATTTTCATGTTTTTGGATGTAGGTGTTTTGTGCATAATAATGGGAAAGATAATCTAGGAAAATTTGACCCTAAATCTAATGAAGGAATATTCTTAGGTTATTCTACAACTAGTAAAGCCTATAGAGTATTTAATAAAAGAACCTTAGTCATAGAAGAATCTATACATGTAGTATTTGATGACTCTAGGGACATCTCCTCTAGTAAGAAAGTTAATTTTGATGATGATGTTGAAATACTTGAGGAAAAGATAGATGAGATGGGATTACAAGATGATAATCAAAAGTTGATTGAAGGAGAATCATCAAGCCAAGAGGCTATTGTGGATCATGGGCTAACAAAAGCTTGGAGGTATGCTCACGGGCATCCTAAGGAACTCATTCTAGATGATCCATCTCAACCGGTTAGGACTAGAGTTTCACTTAGAAATCTAAATAACCATCTAGCTTTTGTTTCACACTTTGAGCCCAAACATATAGAAGAAGCCGAAAATGATGTAAATTGGATAAATGCAATGCAAGAAGAACTAAACCAATTTACTAGAAACAAAGTGTGGGATCTAGTAGAGAGACCTTCTAAATATCCAATTATAGGTACAAAATGGATATATAAAAATAAGCTAGATGAAAATGGAATTGTTATAAGGAATAAGGCTAGACTAGTGGCAAAGGGTTATAATCAAGAAGAAGGCATAGATTTTGATGAAACCTTTGCTCCCGTAGCTAGACTTGAGGCTATTAGACTATTATTAGCATATGCATGCTCTAAGGATTTCAAACTATTTCAAATGGATGTAAAAAGTGCATTTTTAAATGGGTATATTAATGAGGAAGTGTATGTAGAACAACCTCCTGGTTTTGAAAATCATCAATACCCTAATCATGTGTATAAACTGAACAAAGCACTTTATGGATTAAAACAAGCACCTAGAGCATGGTATGAGAGACTTAGTAAATTCCTATTAGAACATGAATTCTCTAGGGAAAATGTAGACACAACATTATTTCTGAAAAAGCAAAATAAGGAGATGCTATTAGTACAGATTTATGTTGATGATATCATTTTCGGTGCTACTAACAATCGCCTCTGCGAAGAGTTTGCTGATTTGATGCAGAGTGAGTTTGAGATGAGCATGATGGGAGAGCTGAACTACTTCCTCGGGCTTCAAATCAAACAATCTGAAGGAGGCATCTTCATCAATCAAGCAAAATATGTCAAGGAGATGCTCAAGAAGTTTGATATGGAAGGAAACAAATCAATCAGCACCCCCATGAGCTCATCATGCAAATTAGATCAAGACGAATCAGGTAAATCTGTAGATCAAAAACTTTATAGAGGTATGATAGGATCTTTACTATATCTTACTGCAAGTAGACCTGATATTATGTTTAGTGTTTGCATGTGTGCTAGATATCAGGCTAATCCTAAAGAATCACACCTAGCTGCAGTTAAGAGAATTTTTAAATACTTAATAGGAACTAAGAACATAGGGCTATGGTACTCTAAAGAATCTAGCCTAAACTTAATAGGGTACACAGATTCAGACTTCGCTGGATGTAAGCTTGATAGAAAAAGTACCAGCGGGTCGTGTCAGTTTCTAGGAGAAAACCTAATCTCATGGTTTAGTAAGAAACAAAACACGGTTGCATTATCCACTGCAGAAGCTGAATATGTGGCAGCCGGGAGTTGTTGTGCTCAAATCTTGTGGATTAAACAACAATTAGAAGATTATGGCAGTAAACAAGATAAAATCCCCATTAATTGTGATAATACAAGTGCCATAAATCTAACTAAAAATCCAATTCAACATTCAAGAACTAAACACATTGAGATAAGACATCACTTCATAAGAGATCATGTATTGAATGGTGATGTGTCACTCCAATTTGTTTGTACTGATAATCAATTAGCAGATATTTTTACAAAACCCCTAAGTGAAGAGAGGTTTAGCGTGCTTAGGAGGGGATTAGGAGTGATTGATCCATCCTAGTGGGAGTTTCCACTAGATTAATTGATTTTGATGATTAGAATGCGGTTAAAATAGAGTTTCTATTCAATGATCATCAAATCAGATCCCAATTAGGTGATTTTTCCTCATTTGGCACGGTTATAGCATGACTTTTTGGTGCGTGCCAAGGTTAGAGACGACTCGAGTAAGTTTCAGAGCCGGCTCCTAAGGGGGAGTCGACTCGCGCATTTGCAGAAGTCGACTCGCAAAGATGGCAGCTGAGGGGGAGTCGACTCGCACATTGTCGGGAGTCGACTCGAAGTCTACAGGCGCATAAGGAGAGTCGACTCGCGCATATTCTGGAGTCGACTCGAGGTCGAGTCGACTCGCGACTCAGGGGAGTCGACTCGCAGTCGGGATCCGACTTTTTAACCCTAGGTTCGTCGTTTCGCAAACACTTTTCTTTCAAGCCGCCACTGTTCAAAAAGCCCTAGAGCCGACTCCTAGGTCGTCCCCGATCGTCTCCAACCTCTGTTCGGTTGATTTTTCACCGGTTCTTAGGATTTTCGTCCGTTCCTAGGTCGTCTCCGGTCCGTCCCGAGTCTCCTCCGTCGACCTTTCTCCGTCCTTTAGGTGTTTCTTCCCGTTTAGGTCAAGATGCCTCGTAAGACCGTGGTTAGGAAGAGGTCCCGTCCCGAGGCCGGTCCCGAGCGGCGCTCCAAGGCGCGGCACGATCCCGCGAGGCAACCACCTCCGGCTCGTTCCCCGCCTAGGGCGGTTCCCGCAAGGCCGTTGGCCGGGGAGGCCGTCACCACCGGGAGGTATGTCGACTTTGACTATCTCTCCCGGGAAGGGTTCACCATAGGTGATAGGCTTAGAGCCCAGGGCCTAGAGTACTTCCTCACTTTGGACCTTCCCACTTACCCTGGTCTTGTTCAAGAGTTTTATAGTACCGTCCATCGGGGAGATGGAGGTATCGAGGGCACAGTAGTAGGTGTCCCTGTGCGTGTCACGGAGGATCTCATTGCCCACATCCTCCACCTTCCATTAGTAGGGATGGCTCCCGCACACCCTGAGGATAGAGTTGAGGCCCTTACGGTCGTCTTAGGGCATCCACCTCAGTCCCCCCTAGACGAGGTATCTGCTAGCTCACTTCCTATTGAAGTGAGAATCCTTTTGAGTATTCTGTCCAGATCCATCTTCCCTAAGACAGGAAGATTTGATTTTGTAAATGAGAGGGACCTAGCTGTTATGTCTTACATTCTTCAGGACACCCCGGTCAACTTCTCCAAACTCATCTATAGGTATATGTGTGAGCCTCTAGATAGACCTAGGCTCACCCTCCCATACGGCATGATTTTTACTCTTCTCTTTAGGGAGTACGAGATTTCCATTCCTGAGAGGGAACCCTCTCGTGCATTGCGATGGACAGATCGCTTGTGTACGGGGACCATGCACAGGATGGGGTTTCGGAAGAGAGAAGGGATCTGGGTTAGGAAGTCTACCCTCACCGCTCAGACCACCAGACCTTCACCTAGTCCTGAGCCCGATTCAGACTACCCAGACCTTCCAGACCATCCAGACCTCCCATCCACTTCTCCTGCTCCTACCACCTCCGCCGGACCTTCCTCCTCGGCACCACCCTCTATGGCGGTCCGGATTGATCCTGAGCAGCTCCGGGAGCTGCGACAGGAGATAGTCAGAGAGGTGAGGGATGAGCTGCTTCGGGAGCTCCGAGGTGCGGTGCCTGCTCCCACTCCTGCACCCGTATCTTCTCAGTTGGTCCCTTCCTTGACAGCCGTGACTGACATGACGGCTCATGTACGGGAAGAGATCTACAATGTCCGGAGTTTGGTCCAGGCCCAGTTCCACAGCATGAGTGAGGTCACGAGCTCCACTCGACAGATGCGAGAGGAGATAGGTCGTGACATGCACACCACCACCGAGGGGGCCGAGCGCTTGGCGAATGTACTCATCGACAAGCTGGACGCACTTCAGACATCGGTGACTGGGCTTCAGGCGTCGGTGACAGAGCTCTCCACTACACATAGCAGAGCCACCACGTCTATCATCACACAGCTTGGGCATGTCACAGATGCAGTCACCCTCCTCATGGAGCAGAGCCGATTGAGAGGAGGAGCCACATCCTCGAGAGGAGGAGCCACATCCTCCAGAGGAGGAGATGCATCCTCGAGAGGGGGAGCTTCATCCTCGAGGAGGACATAGATGTGTTTGAGTTTAGTTTTGTATTGTTTTATTTTACTTATTGTATGCTCAAATCTACTTCAATTCATATCAATACAATGAGTAGACATCTTATCTTCAATTATGTGCCATTGATTGTGGTTGATTACCTCCTTTTTGGTATGATGACAAAAAGGGGGAGAACTATGTATAAAATGTGTAAAAGGGGAGAAATATGAAAAAAAAATATGTAAAAGAAATCAATGGAAATAAATAAAAAGATAAACTCTTAAAAACACACACAAATTTGTTCTAAGTGGATTCGGTACCTCGAGGCTCATTATCTCTCTTTTGGGGCTCCTAATGGAGTAATCTCCAGAATCTATTCAAGGGATATTCGGAGATTAGCTGAATCCTACTCAAGAACAAATTGACAGATTTTCCCTCTAAAAACAAAAATTCAGTTCAAAAACTTCAAAGCATTAAAAGAAAATTCAGAGAATCAAAACATAGTTGAATGCACATGTTGAGGGAGAGAATTTGAATTTTAATCAAGCTAAATCATTAATGACATATAAGCCAAACAATTGATTGCATAATATGAAGGCTTATATAATTTCAAATGAAAGGGGGAGCTTTAACTCCGAAATTTGTTGTTTCACTCCTTTCAAACTTGGATAAATTAAATTATCAGACATTTGAATTCATTTATGGATTTTATTTCATTATTTATTGAGCAAGTCATTTTACATATACTCAAAGTTTTGTCATCATCAAAAAGGGGGAGATTGTGGAGTGATTGATTAAAATCCCATTTGATTTTGATGAGCTCAAAGCATTTGAGTATATCTTGTGATTACTAATGAATTCAATTGAGTGTTTCAGTGAAAATCCTGTCCAAGTGTCTCTAGATTTGGTTCATAGTATTTTGGATAAGTTAAGAAGTCTGCTGAACCAAAGTCTGAGACTCGAGTCGACTCCCGAGTATCACGAGTCGACTCCAAGCGTATCAAGTTCACTGGCACGAGCTCGAGTCGACTCCAGACTAGTACGAGTCGACTCCGACTGAGAATAGAAAGAAGAACAGAAAGCCTCATCTCAGAACCTGTCAACGAGTCGACTCCTGAAGTGCGCGAGTCGACTCCAATGTTTAACGAGTCGACTCCAGGGTAGTAAGAGTCGACTCCAAGAGGTACACAAAGAAAAGTCAGAGAGCAGTTTTCGAGTCTGAGATTCGAGTCGACTCCCAGACAGCTCGAGTCGACTCCAAGACAAGCTTCACGTCAAAAGGCAGAAGACCAACTTTCGGAAACTGAGAGCCGAGTCGACTCCAAGGAAGTTCGAGTCGACTCCAAGACTGGATGAGCCAAAAGACAGAGAATCGGGAGTTCGGGCTCTGAGATTCGAGTCGACTCCAAGGACAGTCGAGTCGACTCGAGTAGACAAAATTCAAAATTGGATCCACGGACTTCAGTGGATGAGCCGACTCCAAAATTGCCAGGTCAGCTCCAGAAGTTGGCGAGTCGACTCCGGGTCAAGACGAGTCGACTCCCAGTCGTGACGGCAACTTTAATTCAAATTTGGAACAGTTGCCGAGTCGACTCCGGAAAAGCTTGAGTCGACTCCCGCTACAGCCGAGTCGACTCCTAATCGCGCGAGTCGACTCCAACCCACCAACGGTCATATTGTCAGGCTGCGCAGAGTGTGCAGAACGGACAGAAAAAGCAGTGTAACGGCTAGTTTCCGTGGGGGTTGGCTTAAATAGCCACAGAAGACTGTAGCAAGGCAGAGAACAGTCATTCCACTCCAACTAATCAAGGATTCAAGCTCTGCAACGTGCTCTTCAACGAAAAAGGGAAGATCTGCATTTACAGCTCCACCTACATCTTCCCAGCAATTAAAGCCTTCTCCTCCAGCATTCAAGTCGACTACACATTCGAGAGGAGACCGGAGTTCAAGAAGCCATTCCTCTACTTCAGCTTAAAAGCGTTTGAGGGCTTCTAAACTCCTCTTTTGATTATATTGTTTTACATCTGCTTTTGAGAAGCTTATTTTCCTTTCTTTCTATAACTTGTATTTACTTGGTTCAATCGGGGGATTGAATCAAGGGGACTAAGGTTGGTTGGTGAGCCAAGTTAAAAACCAACGCGTGTAAGGATTTGATTGTGAGCCCGGGAAAACAATCGGGGTTGGTTCTAGTCGGTGAGCCTGGGAAAACCGACCGAGTTCGTTGTGAGCTCGTAAAACAACAAGTTTGGTTGTGAGCTTGCAAAACAACCGGCTGTAATCCAAGGGGGTTATAGTGAATTCCCAAGAGAGACTTGGGGAGTGGACGTAGGAGCAAGGGGTAGCTCCGAACCACTATAAAACTCTGTGTTTGCATTGGATTGTCTCTCTTCTTCTTCCCCTCACATCACTCACAGCACTTAGCATTAATTAAATAACTTGCAATAGTTTTTAATTAATCAACCACATCGTTTTAATTATCTAAATTATTTTAAAACCCAATTCACCCCCCCTCCCCTCTTGGGTTGTCTATCTGGGCAACATGTTATAATATATCTATTGAGTCATTTAGACCCCAAAGTTTCCTGCTGTAACTAGCCATCCTACTATCTATGGGCTTTTGTCATTGATCTTCTATATAACAATTTTCTTTAGCCACATTACAAAGACCAAAAAAAGGTAGAAAAATAAAGGTGAATCAAATTGGAGGCAGCAAAGCTACTTAAGAGAGCCCTATATCTTCTAATTAATAATTGGACTTGAAGACTTCAAAATTAAATGTCAGAAAAGGATGAAGATATCAAAAATCTTCAAGTGGGAGGTAGTAGAGCTAGTCGGTGATGGAAAACATTAAAATTTTCAAGTGGGCATGGATATGATTTGTACTCAAATTGAAAAGAGGCTAAAAAATTGGCAATGCAAATAGCTTGAATTTATTTGTGATCCATGCAGTTTAAGAATGGTTGCATATAGGCCACATAACAGACCGAAAACTATGAATTGACTCAAACCTAATTAGTCGCAGCATTTAACACCCAACATTATGCATGCTCTTATCAAAAACAACATGGGTCCAATAATTGAGATCAAAACCACAGAAAATTCTGCATACCACATGATGACACCAAGCTCATCACCTAGACAATCGACATTTTGGTATAATGCCCTCGTCTTAAGTCGAAAACTTTCATTAATGAGATAGAAGATCATTAGAAGTATCTAGCAAGCATAATGTTTGCGAAGATCATAACATCAGGGCCTGCCTCTGTGAGTTCGCCTTAGACCGGTCCACTGCAGGAAAGACCTCAAAGACAAAACAGCCTTAGGTCCCAAATACATTGGACTGCTTTTGCATAACATCATGCATCTATGTAATTAGTTGAGTCCATGGCATATTCTACTTATGCAACTTGGTTCTAATCTAATAATTAGGTGCGATGGTTGGCTTTGAATGAACAAAAAAAAAAAAAATCTCAACTTGATTTCTTCTTTTCAGGTTTAGGCAGCTTGGTGATGCGGTTGGTTTTTGGCCGGACCAAACCCTTGAAGCATCCATCCTCTTGCTCAGTCCTGCAAACCTAAACCATACCATACGTGACAATAACCTTCCGCAGTTGTACATCGAGGCACCCAAAATACCAAACACATTTGTTACTGCACGTCACCCTCATGGTCAGAAATAAACAATAATTATCCAAGAACATCTTTGGTTATAACTAATATTATCATTTATAGGTAACGACATTAAAATGAATTAGAATATGAAAACTGAATTAGAATCAAAATGAATTGAAATATGAAATCAAAATATCATATTTCTAATATAAATGATTTGTAATTAAAATTAACATAAAATTTAAATAAAAAATAGAAACAAAAAGTAGAGTATTTTATTTTTGAATTTTTTGCATGAATAGCTTTCCAAAATTGATATTTGTATGTATACCCTCGCAAAGCATTTGTTTTGCTACTCTAATCTTTTTTTAAATTTTTATTTTTCGTATATACCCACGCCATCTAATACCGTTAAAAAATTAATAATTTTAAATTAAAATACCTAAAATATTTTTAATGCATAAATGTGCAAATAAAACTATTTATAAGGCAATCGCAATGAAAAAATAAAAAAGTAGTTTTAAAACTCTATTTTATTTTTAATTAAAATAAATATGATTTTTATTAATGATGTTAGAAAAATAGTTACATCAGGGCAAATGTGCAAAAATAGTATTTTATAACAGTACGGAAATAAATATAAATTTTAAAAAATATTTATGTAAATTTAAAGTTTTTTAAAAAATATTTATATAAAAAAAAAATTTATTTTTTTAGAGTCCAAATGGATACGAAACTTTCTAGAATCAAATAGCTGAAATAAAAATTATTTATTCATATTTTCATTTCAGATTGCAACTCCTTCCCACCAAATATACCGGAGCATAAAGTGAGTGCCAGGCAAGTACTCCGACGACAACTCATTTCAACAGCAAATCATTTGCCACCCAACTATTGATGCAATTAATTAAAGAAGACAAATCCACCACTAATTTCCACGCGGCTGGCACTCAAATTTTAATGATTTTTCATTAGAACAATGGCACTGCAATTAATGGTTATTTCTGCTTCCCGTCGCCATCATCTTATTACCTCACTTCAAAACTAATAACCAAAACCAAAACAAACCAACCAACCAGGTAATTTGGCTCTATTTCTCTCCGCCGTTGCGTCGGAGCTTGTCCGCCTCCGTCTCCGCCCCCGGCCCGGTCCGAGCCGGCCCGCCTCCTTCTCCTTCGATGATCGCCGGACCCAGCCCGGCACATGCCGAACCCGTGGAAGAAGGCGCGGGCCGCCGGCCTCTCCCGGCTGGTATCCGGCCTCGCCCGGCCCGAGCGCGGCGCCTCTCTCGTCGTCCAGACCGGCTTCCCTACCTCACTCGCCGACCTCGTCGTCAAGAACCGTGACCGCCTCAAGAAGCCCTCCCGCAAGAAGACCCCCTCCCCCTTCCCTAGGGCTCCGGCGACCGTCGCCGGCGACGATCCCTGCCCTCTTCCCGCATTGCATAGCCCCAGGGCCGGCCGCGATGGAATCTCGGAAGAATGCCCCCGCCCTCCGCTTCCCAAGTCCGTGGAGATCAGGAGCAACGGGACCGGGTCCGGATTTGCGCTTCTGGTGGTGAATTTGGTGGTTTTAATGGTTCTGTCTATCGAAAGGAGGAAGCTTGTCGCCGGGATCACGGTCTCGGCGTTTTCCCTGCTTTTGCTCGATTTCATGGGGTTCCAGGTGTTCGCGTTCTTGAAGCCGTGCTCGAATACGAGGAGGAGCTTGAATTCGGTGGTTGGAGGATTGGATTTGGAGGGTAGGGAGCGGGTTTCTCCGATAAGGGAAGTTGGGGTCGAGGGCCGCCTGGATTCGATTGCATCCGACAGGAGTTGGGAGGAATCTTTCATCGATTCGGATCAGCGGAGGGAGATTTTGCCGGAATGGAGGGATCTTGCTGTCGGCCGAAATGTTGGTTCTTCTGGTAATTCAAATCGGAAGAAGTTCTGGAAAAAGTTTGTCCCGAAGAAGTTTCGTGGGAGTAGGAAAGGTAAAGATGAAAAGGAACCGATCTCGAATTCTTGTTCGATTTCGAGCAGGAGAGGAGAATTTGATGGCATCAGAGAAGTGGATGAAGTGATCAACGGAGCAGGAGACGAGGAAGATGGCAATGTTCCGAGCTTCATTGACTCCACTGAGGATACAAATTTTGATAAAGAGGAGGATGTGGATGTGAGTCGAGAAATTGTTCTTAAGACTAAGTCAGGATCTCAGCAGCATGTTTTCCTTGTGATAGTTCTTTTTGGGCTTGTCGGAGGGAAGGCTGTGGCAGTCGTTCTAACTCTGTCTTGGTGTCTGCTTATCAAATTAGCTCAAACCATGCAGAAGAAATGAAACATGCATCGAGCCGATGTCAAGTTTTTTGATGTATTGTGCATTAGTGGAAGTTTTTTTTTGGTCTCTGAAGTTGGGAAGGCTTTTGCATGTATCATCACTTCTCATGATCGAAAGCTCAGCTCAACCTTGGGTTGATGATTTGTGTGGCAAAGTTTGTATAAAGTATTGTCCACAAAAAGGTAAAAGGAAAATTGCAATTGTTTATTTATTCCTCTTGTAGCTTGATCTCTTTTACTTCTTTGTTTTGCCTGATTTAGTAGTATTTTGCAACACTTTAATGCTTTGCTACTTGTAGATGTTTCTGATGGTGAGTGCAACAGGTCTGAGGCAAGAGTCTGAAACAAGGTAACCTTGCCATCTCATTGGTGTCATATTGTTACTTCAAAACTTTCAGATATTATTGAAACTATATCCTTTTTTGGACCACCTTTACATATCTTGTTCTTTTACATCATATCGAAACCTACTCTTTTCATTGCCTAGATGTTCAAGCCAAAACTCTCAGACCAGGAATCTAATATAACATCTACTCTTAGGAAACTCATATAGTGTGTTTTAACTGAACAGGCTTCCTCTTGTGATCTGATAGGTCTTCTTTGATTCCATCCTCCATATAATTAGTGTTTCTTAGAAAAGCATGAAAGCTTTTCTATTCTTTCTTACTGTCCCTGTTAGTTTTACCTAGGGCACATGATAAAAAATCAATATAAGTATCTTTTATGACTTCATTTGAGAAAATTCTTTTATGAATCTCTGTCTTAGATTGTTTATGTTATTGAAAGTGTTGTTTGGTCAAATTGTCCTAATTTTTGAATGACTATAGTATCAGTGATTCCTTGTAAAAGCCTCATCCATCTGCTGGACAAGTAGCATGATAGGTATTGGTTTTGCTATAAAATGCTTATCGTCTCATCTGTGGTGAAGGCTCCATCGTTCTTGCACCTCCTTCTCTCATGGAAATTTATGGCAATGCTTGTATTTGCTATTCGTAGATGAGAAGAAAATCTAATTCACCATGTCTTTCCACTAACTTTGTGGAATTCTTTCGTATCTTATTAAAGACAAGACCTGCATTTACTCTGGCCTCTTCAATTCCTACCGTATTTCTTGAGGTTGTTATTCAGAAATAGAGGAACATAGCCTAACAAATGGTCCTCGCTGTCATTAGTCTATCCATAGTTTCCATGACTCTTTCATCTCCACAATATCACCGTCAGCTATTCAAGATCATAGGATTCTGATAAAACACAAGATCTGCATGTTCAGGATCAAATTTGTTGACACAAAATCATCTCCTAGAGCAATTTATATGCATAAAAATAATTTAACTATGCTTATTCAACGTGCTGAGATCTATTATATTATCTGACATGATTTTGTTTGATTTATTTTCCTACTGAGAGAATTAGATGATTACGAACACCCATCATCAGCTTAATAAAGTAAAAATTACTTTAACTATTCCTGAATTCTGTTCTGAAATCAAAACCCTGTGCGTCAGTTGAAAGATGCTGGTGTCGAAGTTGTAAACATTGCACTCTCTCTATATGGATCTTGCTTTTAGTAGCACAAAGAAACTTGATGTGCTGATGCATGATTAAGTTCACGGAGTCACGGAGATGAGTTCAAGTATCTGAAATATTTAGGATATAGCCAAGGTTTGCAATCTCTGTATCAAACTGCATATTGGCAGGAGACTGAGATGGTACAAACTGGCACCATCTCGTACCATACAGATACACAATTATTTTTTTTTTAAATTTTCAAGATGGTTCTTTTCATCGGAAATTGGGAATGGAGAACAAATTCATATCTTTACTGACCCATGAATTACAACATGTTCCTCTTAATCGCATGCCAACCTATATTAACATGGATCAGTGTCAGGATAGCAGCGGAGTTAGTACTTTGATGCTTCCAAGTGCTGGGACCAGCAGAAGCTAGATTCATTATTTCCTCCTGAGATAGTAAGTCAAATTACAGAAGTTTTAATACCACTTGTTTATGTTTCTGACAATTTAGTGCGGCGTAATTTAGAGAAATCAGTATTAAATGCAAGTGACACTTAACAGCTAATATGTAAATGTAGTAATGCCTCCATAAGCCAGAATCTTAATCGGGTATGGAAGATGCCTAATACCCCAACAGTTCTATTCTTTTGATGGAAAATTACTTGGGGCGCTTACATCGTAAGCTACATTAGTTTGAAAGGAACCTCCTTGACAGTCAAACTGCCTATTGTGACTTTTGCCCAACTATCAAGAGGATGTTGATCACTTATTGATTCATAGTCCGCTGGCTATGAACACTTGAGGTGCATTTCAAGCAAGTTTTCCGCTCCATATCTATTGGAATTCTTGTTAGATCATCATCAACTGGTGGTGAAGAGGGTTGTAATTGCTTATGCCAGTTGGTTTTTTATAGATGTCTCGAGACCAAAGAGTATGTCAGTCCTGGTCGTTGATGCGGAGCAAATTTCAGCAAGGTATGCTTTCTAAGCTTCCGAGTTCTTGCGAACTGGTGCTACCGGCTCAGTGAGCCTTCCTACAACAAATGCATGACTAGTTAAATTGTGATGGTTAGGTTCGAGACCATGAAGCAAGAGCATGTTTCATCATTAAAGATTGCGGTAGTCTGATGGTTATATATGTTGGGGCAAAAAGATTTCATTCTTCTTCTGTTCCTCTTATTGAGCTATGAGCTGCATGGGAGAGCTTAAAGATGGCTATGCATGATCTTAATATCAAAAAACTATGGGATGATGTAATAGTGATCCATTAGACCAAATCAGTCTGTGCCAGGGCAGTTCCGCATCATCCTCTACTTGGAGATTTGGAGATATTTGGGAGCTTACAAAACTCCTCCAATTCTTCTATGTCAGTCACACTCTTTGAGAAACCAACCAGCCAGCAGGCTCACTTGCAGGGTCTCATACATGGATTTCTTCTCCTTGCTGATGTTCCATTGTCTTTGGACTCGTTTGGTTTTCGAGAAAAATTTTCCCTTGTTGAAATATTTTTCCTTGAAAACTAATGATCTCTAGTATTTGATGTTTGAAAAATAATTTTTGCATGTTTGGTTGACCATGAAAAAGCGCCACATTTTAAAATGGCTTATATTTGATCGTGCATTAATTTTTTTAAAAAAGTTATATAAAATCTCCGGTATGCTCTTAATAAAAGGAAAGACCTTACTTTATTCTATTTAAAAGCTTAAAGGTATTTTGGGAATTAGATTTTTTTATATCCCACCTAGGTCTTTCTTTCCTATAGTATCCAAAAGGGCAACGCACGCATGATTTGACATTTCTCATTAAAAGAAAAAAAAATTGAAAATACAACCTAAATATTTAAGGTATATTTAGGCATTGCAATTACATATAATACAATTTTTTAAGGCTGTAAAATTCTATCGCTATGCAAGTTATAAAAAATTGTTGAAGAAAACATCAAGGATCACCAGCGAGATTAACGCTTCGTTCGTCGAAGAGATCTGTGCAAATATTTGAATGTTAAAGAATGAAGCATTTTTGAGATATGTGCAAGTAGATGGATAACAAAGAATAGAGTGCTTTGAGATCTATGCAAACAAATGAATGATAAAGGATAGAGCACTTTGAGATCTTTGCAAGTATATGAATGACAAAAGATAAAAAGCTTTGAAATCTGTGCAAACGGATGGATGATAAAGCATGGAGCGCTTTAAGTTTGTGTAGACGGATGGATAGCAGAGGACAGAGTGCTTTTGAGATCCGTGCAGATAGATAGATGGTAGTGAATGAAGTGCTTTGAGATCCATATAGACAGATGGTAGTTGATGGGTTGCTTTGAGATTTGTGCATATGGATGGATGATAGAAGATGGAGCTCTTTGAGATCTGTGCAGATGGATGGATAATAGAGGATGGAGTGCTTTGAGATCTGTGCAGGTAGGTGGATGATAGAGGACAAACTACTTTGATATCTGTGCAAGTGGATGGATGATAGGGTATGCAGTACTTTGAGATCTCTGCAGGCAGAAAAATGACAGAGGATGGAGCGCTTCGAAATATGTGCAGGCAGATGCATGATAAAGGATGGAGCATTTCGAAATCTGTGCAAGCGGATGGATGATAAAGGATAGAACGCTTTTAAATTTTGTGCAAATGGATGGATAACAGAGGATGGAGTACTTTGAGATCCATACGGATAGATGAATGACAGAAGATTAATGAGCGCTTTGAGATCTATGCAGGCAGATGAATGATAGAGGATGGAGCGCATTGAGATCCATGTAGGTGAATGGATGATAGAGGACGACGTAATCTGCGATTTGTGCAGACGGATGAATGACGGAACATGGAGTGCTATGAGATCTGTGCAAATGGACGGATAATAGAGGTTAGAGCGCTTTGATATCTATGCAAGCGGATGGATGATAGATGATATAGTGCTTTAAGATTCGTGCAAGCAGATAGATGATAAAAGATATATCACTTTTAAGATCCAGGTAGATGGATAAATGACAGAGAATGAGCACTTTAAAATCCGTGCTGGCGGACGAATGACTATGGACACAGTGTCTTAAGATTGCATGAAAGCTACGGTCCTACCTTTCTGAATCAAAGATATCTTTGTTTTTTTCATTTTATTAAAGGTATCTGGATTCAAATAGATGGTTGAATCACAGTGCAATGAATTTAAAAAATTTGATGGCCAAATATTTTTAAAATTTTTAGAATCTAAATACAAATGGCGAGCCCTACTGGCAGAGAGGCGAGGAGAATTATCCAAAACCGTCTTCGCAGCGATGGACGTCTCGCACGCGGCCATGGCCAAAAAATAGCACGGCCCTCGTGAGCGGCAGCTTTCGTGACCGGACAACCACAGGCCGTTCCTGCTTAAATTCGTATTTCTCGCCCTTCGATCACGGGTTTTACCATAACCTCCCGGCAGCCTTTTTCCTTCATCATGAAGCCAGCGCCAGGCGATGTCCCCAATTTTCCTTTTTCCAATTTTATCCCCTTTTGGATGCCTGCGCAGTTACAACCAGTAGTCCAAATCGAGTCAAGCTTGATTAAGCTCAGATCCAATAAAACTTTGTTTGAAATTAATTTTAAATTTATATTTCCCCTTAAATTAGATTAAATCGATATTTTAAATCAAATTAAAATCAATTCCACATCAAATCAAGCTTGAGCTTTTTTACGAGTAGGTTACTATCAACCAATTCTGCACCCTAATAGCAATCTAATCATGCACTCGAAAGCGGACCAACATGCAAGACTAGACCCAAAGGTCACGTTAAACCAATCCCATCACGGATCACGTTAAGTAATCATCTCCAGCGGAAACTTTCCAGCTTCAAAGCTTTCCCTGTCTGTACGTGGTCCGACTAAAAAGTTGACGGGTAGATGGAAAGCCAAACCACGTCCGGTGCACCTCATCTTATTATATTTAAAAGTTTTTTTTTCATAAATATCTTTTTAAAAATTTAAATTTAGATAAATATTTTTTAAATTTATATTTATTTTTATATTTTTATAAAATAATATTTTTTACAAATTCTTTTAATATAACGACTTTTCTAATACCATTAAAAAAACATATTTATTTTTATTAATAATAAAATAAAATTTTAAAATTTTTTATTTATCTTATATATATATATATATATTTACATCTATCTATTAAAAATATTTTAATTATTTGAATTTAAAATAGTTAATTTTCTAACGACGTAGATGGCTTGGTATACATGTAAAAATAAAAATAAAAAAATAAAATTGTAAAATAAATGTTTTAAAGGTTTATATATATAATTATTAATTTTGAAAGGATATCTATGTAGTGATATATATAGGGAAGAGTATTTATTAAAAAAACCTATATTTAATTAACTTTATAAACTCTGCTATATAAAATTTCTTTTAAAGATATAGTAAATTAACATTGAGAGGCTGACGGCGGTACCGTTTTCCGTCCTTTTAGTCTGAATGCTGAGCTGGAACTCGCTAACTTCCAAGGGTGGCCAAGCTGGCGCCCGAATATTCCGTCCACACGTGACGGCATGGTTGACGGCATCGATTCGCTGCGAGGAAGGGCAGCGCCCGAGTTAGAGAAATTGGCGGATAGAAATAGAACCCAAAACAAAAAACACCCATCTCTCTCTCTCTCTCCGAGCGCGCTGTGCTCACGGAGAAGAGGAGGTGGCCGGCGGCTTTGGCGACTCGTAGGGTTTGCAGCTGACGCGCCATTCCCCAGGTTTTTTCTATGCCGTTTGTTTGATGTTTAGATGGAGTCGGTGGCTTGGGTTCGTAGATCCGTCGGTTTTCTCGGTTTTTCTCGTGGAATTTGTGCAGATCTTTTGTTCCATGAGGTTTCGAGTGTGTTGATTTGGTTTTGGGGAGGGTTTTATAGCCGCATTTTTTAGTTCTTAGAAGATGGATGCGTTTGCATTAGAAAAGCTCGCATTTCCCTGTATCTCTTGGTGCTCCTTGCTCTGTTTACCTTATCGTGAGTTCTTTGGAGCAAAAATTAGATCAGGTTTCTATTTCGTTTACTGGAGTTTTTTTTTTTTTTTTACCTTTTTCACTTCTTTTTTTAGTGCATGGAAAATTTTGGTGTGTGATTTCATTGTAGCGCTGGTGCCATGGAGCACAAAATCAGATTTTTCGTGTGATTGGTATATCAAAATCCGATTTTTTTGGTTTCGTGGCTAAGCAGGAGTCTGTTTTGTTGCAAGAAAAACGGATATGAGTTTGAGTGTAGATTTATGTGTTTTAGCTTGTAATACACTTCAAGTGATAGTTTTGATGATCTTAAAATGTTAGATGTGTTCATTAGTTTGAAGTCTAGAAATTTTGCATCAGAATGGAGAAAATTAGCTTGAAATTTTGCTTCTTTTTTTTTTAATCTCAAATGAAGTGTATGGATGGTTTGCTCGCTTTATTTTGGGTTCATTTTCTATTTTTGTATTGACCTGACGCTGACCAAAAGGCCCACAACAGCAAACTACCTTTTCTAGGTTTAACTTTTCATGCCCAAGTAGTTGCTTTCTAAAATGCATTTTGGAATCAGGTGCATTCAAAAGAGGAACCGTTGGATTTGTGGGCTATATGTCGGTTAGGGATAATGATTGATGACCTCATCATAAATTTGAGCTATCTGCTTTTATTCGAAATGTGATTGGTTGTACCATCCTTAAGTAATGATATCAGGTTTTTGAAATTCCCCACCTTATAATAAGGATATATGGCAAATATGGCTGAAGATATACATGATTTATTCACACTTTTCTTGCTTGTTGCTTCATGTTTCTTGTTTCGTCTTCATTTGATTTTTCATGAATTATTGTTCATGCTTCTTGTTCTCATTTGATTTTATTATTATAGGTTTCTTCGTGCTGTTTCATCTCATGATGCACATTTATGTGTTCTTCTATGATTGCAGTCTATCTTAAAGTGTCTAAAATGGTTGCGCAGGAGTTCACAGTGGACTTGAGTAAGCCTCTCGTCTTTCAGGTAAGATAAAACTTGTAATTATCTTTTTTCTTTTGTAATTATCATATTTCTTTCACCTTAAAAGGCATTTTGGTGTTCTGAACTGTTTTACTTAGGCACTTCTATTATAATGTTGAGAGAGTGAGAGAGAAAGGTAAAAGCTCTCGTTATCATGTTCTTGCATTTCAGATACTGTCTAAGTGATGATTTAGAGTTATGATCCCATCTTCCCTGCTATGGCATTATCGGCTATAAATGGGTCAGTTGGGTCTGGGGTTTGCTAAACTCAAGCCAATCTCATTTGAATTTGGATTTAATATCTAGATCCAATTCAAGCAGCTTATATATTGGGTTGGTTCAAGTTGATTGCTCAGCTTTTGAAATCAATTGGGGATAATATGTTGGGTCCGGTCGGTCTAGATCCAAGCCCAGCCCCATATCTTTGGATCTGGGTTGAGGTTTTCTTTGGATTTTCAATTGTTCAGGTAAAATATCTTATAATTGTCAACAATCACTCATGAGACTATTATGATTCTCCCGTAGGTATGAGAAGCTTAATATAGGACACTGCAGCTATGTATTTTAGATAAATCCATCAGAATGTTTTTCATTATAACTGAATACTGGTACATGCTGTAATAAATAAGGAAATCTACTATAAAATTTATAGCAATATGCTGATCTAACTTTAATCTTCAAGGGAGTAATTGATAGGTGAATCCCTCGATGAGAACAATAGTAGTTTGATATAATCATATGACAATGCATCAAACTCATTTAGCATAACGTGCTGCTTTCCATTATTGAAATTGACTGTGTTTAATTATGTGGATATTTGAATATATGATCAGGAGTAGGGTTTTAATTGGGTTGGATTTTTTGGCTAACTAACCTAATTGGGTCTGCAGGGTAGGATTGGATTTGGTTTTGGTCAGAGAAAAGAAAGATCCAAATCTGACCTGTAATTTATGTGGGTCTGGACCTAGAGCCAATCCTGACCATGATTTTATGTTTTGGGTTTGGCTAGCCTTACTGGGTTGGGTTGCATGTTCTGGTCTTGGGAGACCTAATCCAGTTGCAGCCGTAGACATTAGCAATTACAAACTATGAGAAATGCATAAAAATCTGGCACATCTGTGATGTAATCCTATATAATACAAAATATACTGCATGCTTGAATTTTACGTCATCTATATTTTTCTCGATTGCAGATTATGATTCTATTTTGCTTTTATAGTTATAGTTCTTTATGGAAAAATTCTACTCCTGTTCTTATATACTATCCTGATCTTATTTCCATACTGTAGCTCACTTATAAATGCTTAGAGATCAATTAAAAAAGCCTGTTTTATTGCAAATTTTAAAGGTTGGTCACCTTGGGGAAGCTTACCAGGACTGGGTTCATCAGCCTATTGTTAGCAAGGAAGGTCCACAATTTTTTGCAAATGACTTCTTGGAGGTATTATTGCATTGTCTTAAATGACTGAGGCGCATTTGATACTGGCTTCTAACCCCTGGTTTTCTAACTCCTCAGTTCCTAACACGCACTGTATGGTGGGCAGTTCCGACCATATGGCTGCCAGTTGTCTGCTGGTTCATTACCATGTCTGTCCGAATGGGCCATACAATCCCTGAAGTAGCTCTGATGGTTATGGCTGGAGTCTTTCTGTGGACGCTGATTGAGTATAGTCTGCATCGCTTCCTTTTCCACATGAAAACAAAAACTTACTGGTAGGTTTATTTTTCACTTCAGTTTTTTAATTCAAGGCCCCAGTTCGATCTCTCTCTGCCTGCTAAAATGAATTAAATATATGTTAAAAGATTTTGAAAATTATGCTACAGGGCAAACACAGCACATTATCTTCTTCATGGATGTCATCATAAGCACCCTATGGATGGACTCCGCCTTGTTTTCCCCCCTGCTGCCACAGCTATTCTATGTGTGCCGGTAGGTAAATGCATTCCAATATCTTTACATGGCTAGTAAGAATTAGACACTTCTCTTTCATGAGTTTGTAAGCATGTTACTTGTCACTGATGCACATAGTATTAGATTTTCTAGATTTTAAAAGATGATGATCACAAAACTGATGCTTCCAAGGGACTGATTAGAATCTTGGGAACAAATTAACTAGGGAATTCTTTTTCCACTTGACACTACTACCTGAAATATTGACGTTTAACTAGCACGGAAAAGCTAATGACTCTACATGAATTGTCTTTCAGTTCTGGAATATAGTTAAACTCATGGCAACCCCATCGACTACCCCTGCTTTATTTGGAGGTGGTCTTCTGGGTTATGTTATGTATGACTGTACTCACTATTATCTTCACCATGGACAGCCATCCAAAGATCCAGCTAGAAATCTCAAGGTGAGAAAAATTATGAGCTGTTATTTAGATTCTCATTGACAGTTTCAGATGTTTACGTGTTATTCTAATAAGAAGTTGCTTGTCTACCAGCGGTATCATCTGAATCATCACTTCAGAGTTCAAAGCAAGGGTTTTGGGATAACTTCTAAACTATGGGACATCATGTTTGGGACATTGCCTCCATCAGAAATCTCCGGGAAAACCAGTTGATATTTTTCCCCACAATCACTTAAGAGATTGTAATTTATCAAGGTAGACTCTATTCATCCCTATGTCGCCGTCGCATTTGTGGAATGATTTTTGTTTTATGATTGTACTAGTGTTAATTATGGCGTTGGATTTGCCAGTTCTAGCAGGAATTTCTGTAACCTTATTTTCTCCTTTATGTGCAATTATTTCTTGCAGATTGGCTGTAAGATTTGGCTGGCAATTCTTGTTTTATGAATTTTATGAATGAGTACGCTATGGATACTCCTATTCCCATATTCGGGATCCTTGACCGATCTCTGTTTCTGAGAATTATATGTTAAGACTTCTTTTGTGATGTGCACTCCATGGTATCTCTGATAAACCTTGTGTGACGAATGTGATTGAAGGCAATGACTGGCATATAACGGGTTGGTTATGTTATTTATTCGGGCCTAGTTCATCTGTACGAAGACAGTCAGGTTCTATGTTTTAGTTGATTGTAGACCCTATCTTGCCTTGGCAACTCAGGAATTTGATCAGTAGGAGAAAACAAGCTCTGATGTCAAATTGATGCTGAACAGAGGAAGAAAAAGGAGAGACAAGAAGAGAAGGAAAGAGAAGGAGAAAGTGGGAGGGCGACTCAATATTCTTATATCTCAAATTTTAATAAAGCAAATTATATTCTTAATTATATAGCAATAGGTTTATATAAACAATCCAAAATCAAAATAAGAGTCCACATACAAATAGAATACTACAGTCAATAAAATTCTAGTCTTAGAGTCTACATAAAAAATAAAATTCTTTAGTTTTTAAATTAAAAAAATAATAATTTTTATATTTGTGGCTAATAAAAATATGTCCAGATTTTTTTATAGGATGTTTCTGTGTCAGTAATTCTTGACGGTAAGGATTTTGTAATGTTAGTGAAAATAAATTTCTACAAGCGCGTAGGCTGACCCTTTAATTGCTTCGTCCTATTCTCTTAGGGAGTTTGTTGTGCTAATTGTTAGGACAGTTAAATCATTACCGAACTAATTGGTAAGCTGTAAGCAATCTAAATATTATACCTAGAACTCTGCTGGTTTGTCTCTTTGGACTTGTTTGGTTTGCAGAAAAGGGGAAGAAGTGTGGTCAACGGAAAAAACAAAAAAATGCTTTTTGTTTGGTTGGAATTTTTAAAAAAGAGAAATGAAAAAGTAGTATTTCTATGGAAATAAGATTTCTATGTTTCATGACAAAAAAATTTATGAAGGGTATGGAAAAGCTACTTTCTCACTGATTGAGAATTGGAATCTTTTTATTTCAAAGATACCCCTAAGTCATCAAAATTTATTGGTAAAGTTTTTTTCTTTATTAAGGGTATAATAGATATTTCATACAACTTTTTCAGAAAAGTAAATGCTCGACCAAAATAAGCTACTTTGGAATATGTCACTTTTCTATAATCAATCAAATATGCCAACTATTTTTTCAGGCATCATATTTTCAGAAATCATCTTTCTAAAAAAAATATTTCAATGAAAAAGAAAATTCCGTGAACCAAACGAATTTTTCGGGTCATTCTACATTTTGTATGTATCCATATGCCCATCTAAAATTCCACCCAAGTGGTGGGTGGGTGCATTTTTCCTTTCGTTTCTTCTTCTTCTTCTTTTGGAGGGGGATTGCATTTTATGAAAATATTTGCAGCATCCTCTCTCCTTCATAGGGGGTTCTAGGTGGATGTGATTTTTAACTATTTTAGGGTTGTTTCTGAAGCTTCTGTGGACAGAGATTGTGTGTTCTGACTTCTGAGACAACCTAATATCAGCTAACCTCATTTTTATCTTGCCTGAGGTAAAAAGAGAAGGTTAAGTAGCCTGGCAGTCAAAATCACAAAAGCAAGTATGATTCTTTTCTTGATGTTGCAACAAAGGGATGGCTTAAATAAGTTTCTTAATTTTTGTATAAGTACTTAAAATCTCTCCGGCGAATATCCGATGTAGGACTAAATATGTATCTGCATGGGTCCTCATATACTCTTCCCGTTTAACCCCTACCGTCCTTATCGGGCTAAGGATCTAAATCCATTCAAATCTAATCACAAGCACCACGATCAGCTTGTAGTCAGCCTCAATGAGCTCGTGCTGCAGTATCTCCTAGTTCACATAGACTACAGGTCAGGTTCGGTCTGATATTATTTGTTACAATTTAGGATGTCACTCAAAAAGGCTAGCCGGAAGGTACTTTTTGGATTATATAAGTATTCAGGATCTTTCCAACGAATAACTGATGTGAGATTAAACATACGCTCGCATGGGTCCTCACAAGTAGAATCTACTTACTACTAAAAACCAATGCAACGTTCGAGTTTAAATGTCCAATGCTATCTAAGCATATGCTAAACTAAGCAATTGTCAAGATTCACATGAAATAGGTGGTAGAAAATGTTATATGATAAAAGAGACATTAGCTTCACACGCTTCTTTGAAGTTTGAACCATAGTATCATGCTCTTTGTGCATCATTGTGCTTTCCATATTTGCCTGCAGATGAATCGGTAAAAAGAGCCCCTTGGCTCTCTCTCCATATGCAGGGTACATGAATGCATGCTAAACTCCGAAAGCTTTGCATTATATACGGGTAGATAGACAAGTGCAACTCACATACATCCTATGGATGCTTTTATGAATGAAGTCCAAATGTAAATTTTGAAGCATGCATCAAAAGCAGGGGATTACAAACTAAGGTACAGTAAAGTTGTAATGTGAATCAAAACAAATGTAGTGAATAACTTGCAGCAGTCTGTAAAAACCTATCTTATACATGCTAAAAGATTTTTACTTTGGAGGAAGGAGCAGAACAGGAGGGAAAGTTCCACTTAGATATCTTAAATACTTAAATACAACCACCCCATGTATTATAAGATGAAAAATTACAATTTTGAAAAAGTTGATGGTTTGAAATAATTTATAATGATCATAAAAATTACCTAAAAGTATTTCATAATTACAAGAGCAAAATGTCCACTTTTATGGTGATTTATCTTAAAGGGAGGTAAAACAATTACTGATAAATGCATTAAAATTGGAACAATTATTCAGGGAGAAATGAATCTTCTGTAGTATTTTGAAGACTCATGAATATATGCGTACCAAATAAAAGGCCTAAAGTAATTGGGGCTAAAGTGTCATTTTAATTAAATATGTACTCTGATATGTGCAATGCATGGAAGAAATTAAGAGATGGCACAAAGTAAACATTCAAAGGTGAAGTCCTGTTTTTTTTCTCAGAGAGAATTTTAGAAATAGAAGTGGAGTCACACGCCCCCAAGGCCCAAACATTGCCATTATGGAGACATGACACATGCCTGACTAGATTTATTTCCCAGCCCACCCATTTCATAAGCCCAATGGCCTTCACCTCGCAAAAGAGCTCGCTGAAAAACTGAGAGAAATCCGCCAACAAGCCCAGATGATCAATGTTTTGTTCTACACCATCCTGCCACAGCACCTGATATAAGAGGCTTGTAGGACCTGCTAAAAATATTTATACTTACTAACTGAGTTCTCTACATTATATAATGCCATTCCTAGTTCACTCTAGCCAAACAATTGAATCGCCCCTAAAGGCCTTTCAATTAGTTTGTGACACCAATGACAGAAATAAAGAACATCCAAGCAGAATCTAGGAGGAAGAAGTTCGTAGTTTGCAAAGCTGATTTCGATGAACAGCTTCTTTTCATTGGTGTGATGAAGAACAGCAAATTTACCTATTAGTTAACAATTCTATCGCCAAGGATGTCCAATTTACATGCAGACAAATAACATTTTGGCTCATATATGCTGATAATTTAATCCAAAATGCGACTGCATGTTAGGAGCACTAAACTATGTGCCGTGAGTCGAAGACCATAGGAGACAGATGATACAAAGTACTTTTCATAATTCACAAGGCCACTGGCTAATCTGGAAATCAGGCCGAAGAGTAATCTCCATGGCTAGGGTTGCTAACTCATCTGATCGGTCCAAGTCTTGCGCCTATTTCTGTTGAGGTTTTGGGTCTAAACTTTGTTTTATACCGAGTCCATTGAAGGATCGGTTCGGATCTAGGTTGGGGTAACAAAACTGTGTACAGGGTTTAAACTGGTGGAGATCAGGTCTGAGCATGTATAAGGTATCAAATATTATATTTTAAGAAGTTAATTAAGCTAAAAAAATCCATACTTTATGAAGTATCCAATACATACTGCAAAATTTTTAAATTGTAAATTATGAGCACTTGATAATCAACTATATTAATGAACTAAAAATTTAAAAATGAGACTTTACTTAAAGTCAAGTATAAATACTCAACATGCTCTAAAATGTCATTAATTTTTATTTTTCAAATAACGAATATATAATGAAAGTTATATTATATAAATATATATGCATACTTATACGCATATGTATGTGCAAGAAAGCAATATGTACGTATGGAAGCTTTGGGTTTAATACCGATATTTTAGCAACAAATCTAATAAACGTGTAGTGTTTGGTGTATTGATTTTTTTTGGAAAGATAGTATGTGCAAATCGTATATTTTAAGAATAAGTTGGATCCATCCAATTGCACTTCATTTATAATATTTTATTTATTTTATAAGATAAACAGGAAAAAACTGCATGGTCTCAACAAATTATTTCTAAATAAATAAAGAAATTATATGTAAGAACCATCGCATTTTGTTAACTAATTGATAAATTGTTCACTGACTAATAATGCGAGACCATGCAAAATCTAATCTGTAAAATTATTTGATCCATGGATAGCATCATTGTAGTAAGTCATAATGCAGCATCATTGTAGTAAGTCATAATGCCTGAGGAAATAGAGAGTCATAAACACCTATACCATAAAATCATTTTTTGACAAAATGAAGAAGATATATCCAGTAGAATCATATCCATAGAATGCTATTCTAATCAAAATGCATACTAAAAAATGTAAAAAAAAATAGTCATCCACAAAACAATCCTTCCTTTCCTGGGACATCGTCCCACCAAATAAATAATTATAGAAATAAAGCATCGATGCAATTAGAAGAAGCAAATAGAAATTGAGTTAATAAAATAAGAAAAAATAGTCATTTAATGTGTGTCTATGTATGTATGTACGTATGTACATATACATGCATGCATTCAGGTAATTAATATGCATTTGAGTCAGGTAGATAATCCTCAAACCCAAACAAATTTAAAGTTTCAATGGGTTTGACTGCCTGCATAGCACAATTTTCAAAGAAAATTGCTGACTGGAACAAGCAACTCAAATTTTCATCTCGAAATAGTTCCTACCGAGTCTCCACATACATCTTTTTGCATTTTGTGTGCAATTTTACCATGCAACATTAATTGAAATCCTGTTTCACTGCTGCCGTCTGGACTTACAGTGGTTAATGAGGATTGTTTAAATCACAAATACATGAAGAAACCTGATATCGAATAAATCGTCCCCAAAGATACTTTATAACTGGTAATATTTCAAGTTCATAATTTGAAGTACGAAGGTAAAGCATTCCATGTGACCAAACAAGTGCTTTTCATGTATCCCACCAGTCCTTTTTGCCCCTTCATTTACTAAGGCTATAGAATCTGCATTTAGACTAACACGATGAAAGCTAGCACTTCTATCTGGTAAATTGCTTTTATGAAGAATGCTAATGGCACACATATAGCTCCCAAGAACTGTAACTTCATGTCACTGGTTTCTTCTTCATTGTCCAAAAGGCTGCAAAGTATCGATTCTGCAATTCAGAAGCAACAATGAGATGTCTGCCCGTTACAATAGCATTGTACAATACTTGGCCAAAACTTATACTTCAATAACATAAAAATATAAGAATTCTTAGAAATTGGAGAACTTCAGTCTATGCATGTGCACTTGGCATCATGACGAGAATTAAAGTGTAGGGTATTCGTGTCATCCATACAGTCTAGCTCAAGGGCCATTTAGAATTTCACAATCAAAACCAGGTTGTATAGGTACCAGCTCAGGACTTTGATAGCACCTAGACCATAGTCTGCTGAACCGGTCGGTCAGAACCGACCGATTCAGCCTGTACCATACCGGTACCGGCCTCCACCGGTACGGTATAACCATGGAATTTGGTTCCGACCTCAAACCGAACGGTTTCTTGCCTGTACCAGTGTGAACCAGTGCGGTTCGCACCGGTACTCGCGGGGAAGAAGGGGGAAGAGAGGAGAGGAGAGGAGATAGGGGAAGAAGACCTCTCTTGTGCTATCAGACCTCTTTCTTCTCCCGAGCACCTCGTGGGGAAGAAGACCTCCCTTGCTCGCAGGAGAAGGGGGGAAAGAGAGGAGAAGAGAGGAGAGCGGGAGCTCGGAAAGAAGAAGAGGAGAAAGAAAAAAAAAGAAAAGAAAAAAAAGAGAGAGATAGGCAGCAGGGAGTGCCCCCGCGTGGGAGCGCGCCCGCACGCGGGGGCGCGGGCGCGAGTGGGGAAATGCATCCCCGACTCGCGCCTGCGCGCGTTCCACGCAGTAGGAATCATGGTCCACGCGCGGGGCAGCGACCCACGCAAGGAGATAAGGGAAGAAGACCTCTCTTGCGCTATCGGACCTCTTTCTTCCTCCCGAGCGCCTCGCGGGGAAGAAGACCTCCCTTGCTCGCAGGAGAAGGGGGGAAAGAGAGGAGAAGAGGAGAGAGGGAGCTCGGAAAGAAGAAGAGGAGAAAGAAAAAAAAGAGAGAGATAGGCCGCAAGGAGCGCGCCCGCACGTGGGGGGCGGGGGCGCGGGCGCGGGCACGAGTGGGGAAACGCGTCCCCGACTCGTGCCTGCGCACGTTCCACGCAATGGGAATCATGGTCCATGCACGGGGCAGCGAGCCCATGCGAGGCAGCAGCGAGCCCAGGCACTGCCCCGCGTGGGCTTTTAACGCGGCAGAGTTGCATTAAATGCCACTTTGTAGCATAATGTGTCCGCGTATTTTTTTTCTTTTTTTTTTTCAGAACCGATTCAGTACCAGTTCCAACCAATACCAGTCTTCACCAGTAGATCGGTTCAGTCGGTTCCGCGTACTTTGACCTAGACAATTACTACTTTTATGTGATTTGGCAGAATAAGGAGGCTTGGCTTTGATGATATACGATCATATGCAAATTAACCAAAAGGATAACAAGCTTACTTGCATCATTGACCGAGGATTTGCAGTGTAAGTCGTCTCAATGGTTTTCTCCATCTGTGGTTCATGGAACAAATACGTGGAAACATGAATCACGGAACTTCTCTAAAATCTATGTGGTTAAAAATTAATTGTAGATACCTCCAATTCAAATCCATAGTGGAAAGCAACTTTCTTCACATCTTCCAAACTGAGTTCAATGGACATCTCCTGAATGTCAGAGGAGAACAAGTTACAGCTAGCTCATTAAGTAAAAAAAATCAACCCATTATATATCTTATCTGCGCTTGAAATTATATATACATACATCATCAGGTGAGTATGAGTCTGCAAAGTGATAAAGTAGAGGGCCCAAATTTATCCAGACCTGTTCATATAACAAGTATGAATCGTTCATACCATTAGAAGATAATACTTATCACTTACCAAGAAATAAGGCACAAAAACCATTGATTAAAAAACTGGATCTGCTTACAAATCAAATTTTGAGAAAAAGTTGGTAAGGTTCAGGAATCTCTGAAAAGTTACTAAATGCAGAAGTTTATTCTAAACAGTTTCAAAAAAACTTACTCCTCCACTTTTGAGAATTTTTGATATTATTTCAATGTATTCAACAATGTTATGTGCCGTATCCAGGAAGAAACATGTTACAACAGCATCCCAAAATGCTGCAAGAACAAAAGGAGTGCAGTAAGCATATGAAAGAATTTCAGCACAATTATAGTGTTAAAGTATGTGACCTGAAATAAATCCAGAGAAACCCCTGTTGGATTAAAGTTAAACGACACCTAGTTATCAAACTCTCACAGTGGAGGAAACAGACTGCAGCAAGCTTTCAAATGTTTAACATACAGCATAAGATTTAACTTTTTTTTTTTTTTGGGCGCAAAGAGCATGGCTTGGTTGACCCATGCATATGCAGTCAGCTTTGTGAATCCTCCACAGATTAATAAGATGACTTCTTGTGTCCTTAGTTTTAAGTCATGGGGAAATTACAAGGAGTGAAAATTGAGTTCCTAGCAAGAGTTGCAACAAAAGAAGAGTAACTCTTCAACCCTTCTTTTTTTCCCATCTCTTTTCTAACAACTTGTAGTAACCTCATTTATAAAGCTGCCCCAACTCTATAACATAAACTTACGAGATTCCTGCCAAAAGGTTATGTACAGCTTACATTAGGCCTGTCTAAATCAGCCACTGGCTTTGAAAATGCATGTTTGATTACTTAAACTACAATCTGGAATTCCAACACACTACTGATGTGCTAATTTTGTGGTCTAAAGCGAAGTTTGAGTTTTCATTGTGTATCTATTTTTCAAAGAAAAAGGATTTTCTAAGCATGATCATAAAGCTAATCATAAAATTGACACCCATTAAAGGCATATTTTGAACCTCCTTATGCACGGAAAATTTACCATCCTGTTCTTCTTAAAATCTAATTCTGATTATACCTTCTTGACTTTCATCATTGTAGACCTCAACAAAGTCACCACCACACATAGAAAAGCCTTCAGTAATTCCTGCACTGTTGGTGATTTAAGGGCAATAGTAACAAGAGGAGAGGATAAGACACGTCAAACAACAAGGACAAAAATGCTAAGAAGCCGTTTATTGGATACAGACATTTCTATAGAAGGAACATAATAAAGGATCAAATATATAGGCAAACACAGAATAACAATTCTACCCACCATTTTTTAACACTGATTGGCAATAATATGGATGTCAGACTTTACCTACATTATAAATAATGACAAAATTAACAAGAATCATCAAACCATCACATTGTATTGCAAACTGAGAGTGCTTAGGCAATTAATAATCTAATGGCTTAAATGATAATATGAAGCATTTAAAATACCTAAGAACCAGAAAGAAAATGGTTCTAAGTATTCTTTCGTCAATGCATCAAGTAGCCATAAAACAAATGGATTTCAATAAGAAAATGTATGTTTTATATGTGGGGTGTATAAATCAACAATCACATTGTTAATCATAATCAACTTAACTTCAAACACATGGATCGATTTAAATAATTTAGATTCTTCCAAACCATAAACAAAAATAAACTATTTATCTTGTTATGGAAAAATGACAAACCTACCACCACTCAATGCATGATAAGATAGTGAAAAGAGTCCAAAACATAAACTCTATATTTGCTTGACATTTCAGATGTTGCATATCATTGAAGAACTAGATTAATTTAGATAATTCATCACATCAATTGCACCAGTAGTATTTAAGGTTTGATCCCCATTTCTAATAGTCAGAATGCAGCTCAAAGATATGCACATTTGACAACATGAAATGCCAAACCGCTTGAACTACCCAGTTTGGGGCATACCGAACTATACCGCCCCTACACTAAGACAGTACAACCATGTGGCTCGAAATAGCGCCTGAAATGGTGGTTCAGGCCCAAACCAAGTCGAACCACCTGTTTTGGCTTGATTTAGGGCAGTTCGGCTCTCCATTCCCCTTGAATGATTGAGAGGGAGGCGTAGAAGGTATGGGCACCTGTTTTGGCTTGATTTAGGGTAGTTCGGCCCTCTCTTCCCCTTGAATGATTGAGAGGGAGGCGGAGATGGCCTCCCATGCCTTCTCCGCCTCACCTCCCTTATTTTTTCGACCAAAAAAATCAGGAAAATGGTGGATTTTCATGGATTTAGCTTAGATCCAACCCCAAAATAGGTAAAGGGCCCTCTCCCCTCCCCTCTCCTCTCTTTTTTCTTTTCCATGTTGAAAATCAGCAAAAAAGAATGAAAATGAGGAAAAATCATGCCAATTTTTTAGATTTTGACGTAATTTCATGATATGCTATAGCTCTACAGATGATCTATGCAATGCAGGCAAAGTTATAGTTTTTTTGATAAGTCTATAAATTTTTAGATTAAAAAGTATATATTTTCATATTAAAAAATAACAATAAATAAAATAGTGATCAAAAAATTTCTATAAAATTGGTAGCATGTTTGGGTACTTTCTATCACAATTCGTTAGCAATTTATGTAAATTTGGGCATTGATCATACGCATAGAGAACTAGGCTCAAATTTAAATAAATCTGAAAAATAAGTGGTCATTTGTGCATGCCATAGGCTAAGAAAAATATATGTAGCACCCCTCATAAGATGCTACGCTGATCCAAATTAAAATTAATTTTCTTGATATTTATAATTAACCACTATTTACTTAATTAAGTATTATTTTTAAATTAAAAATAATTTAAAATTTTAATAATACAAAAAATAAAAAAATGGTATTATATATGGATACTTCAGATAGTATTCTCTAATGGCTGTGAGCGCAACTAGTTTATCTTAATCCTTATCCACAACAAATAGAATAATCGTCTCATGCAGAAGCGCTTGAATGATCTTATATATATACATAACAATCTACATCTAAAATTGAAGTGTACTAAAGAGGAAGTGGACCTAAATTATGATGATCCACTTCACAATAACTTTGAATATGATTATGAAGATTAGATAATTGGTTGATTTGTGGGCCATCAACCACAGCTAGAGCTAAATGAGCCACAATACCTTCTCGACCAGCCAGGCTAGGGTGGATACAAAACGATGGATAGAATGACACATCCAGTCGAGCAGTTACAGAGGTTAGACAAAAGTTGGTCGTTGTAGAACTCCATGTCTGATACATCCTTCCAGAGATTTGATCCGAGAAGAAGCCACCACGATACCCGATCTACTTAGGATGATGGGTGCAGTCAATCTACCAAACAAAGCCATGTAGACAGGAGCATCCAAGAAAAGGAGGTAGTTCCTCAGATCAACAAGAAAGAAAAAAGAACGAGAACTATAGCTCCATTGGAGAGAGATGATGATGAGGAGTCAATTTGCTCAAGAGACTAGGAAGCACTTAAATGACCGATTTTCCAAATCGTTTCGCAATACCAATGATAATGACAGTTCCAACGATGATGCCATCTAGCGGCTAGGGAGGTAGCAGTGGATGTGGCACAATTAGCATGACTCATAGCCTAGAATCATCGATTCACTAGGAGCCTCGATTCACTCAAGCCACCCAGGATACAGACCACAATGCATAACTTGATAAAGCCCGCAGGCATATCATTCTATATAAGAGATAGACCCTTCGAGGTCATTCAGAACATGATGTTGCTGCTACAGATGACCTCGCATGTGGAATCGAATACCTGGATGCATCTGGATCCAAGTCATATACCAAATCCTTTTCTACAGACCCAGGCTATGCCCGCATGGATATCGTTCGTCTCAGGCATCGTATTCGAGTGGGTACTATTTTCCACAACCCCAGTCAACTAACGAGTCAAATTTCATTGTCACGATCTTCAAATGGCTAACCCAGTATTACACAGAGGATTAGTATTAAGGATGGCTTCAGCGGGCGCATATTATGGGATGCAGGAATATGAGGCAATTCTCTTAGAAGCTTGAATATTCCAAATCCAGACTATGATCGCAAGCCTAATATCTATGAGGGACATCGACATTCCATAAGATTTTAGATGTCGGCACGTATTTTGTTCTTTAAATCTATTAAATCAACTCTATTTGTTATATTGTAATATATTCACTTATAAATAGTTTAATTGTACTTCAATTCCATTTCATGACCAAAAAGATATTAGAACAACATCGAAATTATAAATTAAATAACCATAATCATCAAAATAATAAATGAAAAGAAAATAGACTAAAAAATAAAAAAAACAAAAAAAAAATAAAGAAAATGTCGTACTGGTCAGATGACCAATATGCCACCCTATGCCATCTGTCGGTACAGTACCAAACTGGAAGTATACCAGTGGCCGACCAGTATGGCATTCGATAACGGTTCGGCAATCCTTGTTTGACACAACTGCGTACAAGTATATATACATACAAATATACATTAGAGGCATATGACGAGTGCTCTTCATATTTGAAAATGTAGGATATGTTGTTTATTAAATTCTTATGACCTTCCCTTTTTCACCACACATAATGAAATGGCAGGCATTGCCACATATTATCAGTTAATTTGAAGGGCCACATAGAAATTATATGATGGTAAATTTGAAGGACAAACATAATGCTCCAGCAATCCAACTAATCTTCATCCTTTCTGTTATTAATAAATTTGCAGACTAGCATCTAGAGAAAAGCTTACAGATAGAATAGTTTGCACTTATGATCACTTATTACTTAAACATTACATAATCGATGTGATAATCTCAAAAGTGGTACGTAATCAATGTGATAATCTCAAAAATGGATGCACAACACATGGCATTTTGCTTGTTATTGTATTAAAATTTGCAGACTTCCATCTAAAGAAAAGCTTATATATAGAATAGTTTGCGATCAAGATCAGTTATTATTTAAACATTATGTAATCAATGTGATAATCTCAAAAGTGGATGGCACAACACAAGGCCTTTTCTCTTGTTATTGTGTCATAATATGTCACATGGGGATCTATGAGTTGTAAAGAATGGTTCCGGCATGAGATAGGGAAAGCATGTTCAAGAATGTTATAACACAGACAACTTCCCCTAAAGGCATTCTGTTTTCTTGCAATCTTCCCCTAGAAGGACCCACTCATCCCCTTATGGTAGATGCTCTTGGTTGCCATCCTCAGAAAGCATCTTCAAAGTTTGGAAGGGGGCCATAAATTAGTGGTTCAGTAAATGATAAATTATTTCAAATTTGCAAGTGAGACTTTTCTTGTGGAGATATTTGAGGCAAGGTATGCAGCAACTTAATGCAATGATGTAACAAGTTGGGGTTATCAACCCTGACTTGTTCATGTACTAGTACATTACAAGACATGGTACGGCCCCTGTATCAACTCATGGTTCACAGGACCCAACAATACCTACATGATGATATGCCATGCACCAGGCGTCAAGGCAGTATAGTATGGTCGAACTAGGTTAACTTCAAGACCCATTAGATGCATCAGACACTCATGCCTTGGACTCAAGGTAAAGATCTTACACCTTGCCTTGGTCTTTAATTGTACAGCCAGAATTAGGACAATAGTTGGAGTGTTACAAGATCTGGTTTCTTATAGAATAAAGCAGAACCTTTCCATGTTGACAACATTGAAGGGCTAAATTTATATTGATAAACATTTCCTCAACATTTAGGCTTTTTCACCATCCAGCTTTATTCAGTTCTATGCCATTTAAGTTAAAAGATTAAGCATCCAACTAATCAGTTTTTGTCCAAATACTAATGGCTTACAATTAAAGTTTTTAACCTTTTGGATGGGGACCCTAGAATTATTGGCCTCAATATGTTTGAGGAGTTCATGATATTTGTGTGAGAAAGATGAAAAGAGTGTGGAGCATGGCAAGTTGGAGGCAGTATTGAGATGGTATTTTCTTGATTTGGTCCTTAATATCGTTTGGTAGGAAGTAGATCAAGAAACACCATCCACAAGATTATGCAAATCTACCACTTTGAGCCTTCAGATTTGCATCCAACAGTTACTTACTGGGTACAATCACCAACCTAAGTCAATTCCAAATATGGGCTTCTGTGAGCCAAGTGTGCCCTTATAGACAGGATTTTCCACTTTCCACTGTCCAACACAAGTAAATAACAGATTATGTATGAAAACTATGGACGACTTCACCTTGAAATGGTCCATCCATTTTATGATACATGGTAAATAAGATTCAAATATCTTCTGTCTTTTGGAACTTGTTTAGATGTCACATGAATAAAAGAATCTTTTGCAACAAAAGAAAATGAAACCCATGTTAAACTTTCGAGTCACACGAACCATGGAGAAAGTGATGAATAACCAACTGGCCAATAAGGGGCCATAAGAAGTCCAAAAATAGAGGGTTATAAATTCTGAAAGTGAATCAGGAAAAATGTATGAGGAGCCGGTAGGATATATGGTGAGGAAAAATCCAAAAGACTTGCATTAAATAAAGCCTTGACTTTTGATGGAAACAAACAGGTCAAAAAAATTATATAATAAAGACAAAGTGAATGGAATAAGGTTGGTTGTTTATGGTTACAACTTATAACAAAGGTAGTCCGAAATTCCAATTAGTAGAGCCTTTCATTTTACAACTTTACGTGCTTTACTTTCACCAACATTTTTGAAGCACCATTAGCCCATCAAATGGCATTCAATTTTCTTCCGATTCAGAGTGATGAAAGCACCACCAAGTATGGGATGAATGATAGGAGGTCCTCGATAAGAAAACATGGCTAAAATATACTAATAATTATCATGGCCTTCAGAGATTCTTTAAAAAAAAAAAAAAACATTACATAGAAGAAAAAAAAAATAGATTAACAGTCACACCATTATAAGAAAAATGAACATAGGGTAAGCAACAAATACCTTGCTGCATGAATATCTGGAAATGAAACGGGCCGAAGTTGGTCCCTGTCTGAAAGAGTATTACAATTGCTATGGATCCAAGGATAAATCGTCCATTCATTGGCCACTTGAATACTGATAAAAGAACAAAGTATTTGTCTTAACTGGATTGCATAAGAATGAAGAATGAAGAATTACATGATATTTGATTCTGATCTTCTAATTGCCTACAAGGTTAATGAGATGAAACAACTCAAAAAGCAATCTTAATAACCAACTTACTGGTTGAGGATAAAATTTGAGCAGATCATCATATAATATGAAAATTCATTTCCTTGGCATATAAAACCTGTTCAATGAAGGCAATGAGTGGTCACTACTAAGCAACAAAGTAAGAAAAGTAGTTATTTATTTCTGCTGTAGACTTTTCTGCATACCAAGACATGAAATTTCCAAAGCTAGTCTCCCAAGTCCAGCACCAGGAACTAAACAACAAGGAGGCCTACAAAAGCTCAAAAATATAGGTTAAAATAACCACTAATTAATGACAGTAAGGCATTGTTCCCAATTTATATGATAAGTATCACTGCTTCATTCATATAACATACGTGGTAACAAAGTTCATAAGACCAGTATTGGGGATCACACTGGTATGTTACTAGTTCAATAAGGTACGATATGTAACATGCACCGAGACTAGCTCTCAACACTTTTTTCTCACTTCCAACTATAGTACTGCCCGACCCATACCACCAAGTACGGGGCAGCTCCACTTGGTTTGAACCCGTAGGATTAGTTCGGCTCATATATCAAATAAAACCTTGGTGCCATACTCGGTACCTTACCAGTATGGCATGAGATGGTTGGTATGGGATTGTAAGGGTTAGGATGACAGACCTTGCATGGCAGAATGTCTCAACAAAAGATCGGTAGGATCTTTGAGATCAGGTGGGGAAAAAATGTAGAAGATATTAGAATAACTGCAAGGAACTCTGCATGCTGCCAAATTTTATGCCTAAACAACTAGGAAGTCATGAGAAAATTGGTCGAAGGTATGATTCAATGAAGATGGTAAAGTATCAATTATCTATGGCATCACCTCTATTTCAAGAAAACATCATCATATTTCATCTATTTTCTTCCTTGAAAAATTCTATCTCAAACTAATTACAGAATAACATATGCATATACCAGAATCAAAACTCAAATATTTTTCGATGTTGTTAAGCTCTGTATCCTCTATAATTTGTTTTACCATAACATTCCATGCCTTCTTAGTTTAACAGATAAAGTGCAAAATTAACAGTGGCTGCTAATGGAAATAGAGTACCTTTCCTTAGATCGACCTGGAAATACACGATTAAGCTCTGTGAGGATAGGCTTATAACATTGGTCGCGTTCCTTTTGACCCTATGGAATAATAAGAAACAAAAATTAAAAAAAAAAAATCCTTTTGCAATTAGAGGAAAGTTTGTGGAAAATAAAAAAGAACTATCCAACTTTGAAGTACGTGTCATACTAAAGCCACTAAGAGATAAGTACCTCTGCTGCCCAGTCTCTGACTATGTTCCTTATGATACATCTTACCTGACACGAGAAAGAGAGGGGAAAAAAAAAGGCATAAGAAGTATTTAGGCATGAGTTGAATTCTCCAAAGAAGACATGCATATGGTGTTCTTTTCGAAAAACAAGCAACCAGAAGTCCTAATAGAGATGAGAGTAACTAAAAAAATATATGAAGCTCAAATTCCAATTAAAATTTAAAATGGATCAAACAAAATCCTCATGCCAAATGGTGCCGCCGAACAAGTCGGTAGTGGACGATACGGGGTGGTTTTGCTTGGTTCAAACCATACAGACTGGTTCAGCTCATATACTGAACCGAACCTCAGTACCTTATCGGTATGATATAATACAGTCAGTACAAGGTGCTGGACTTGATATGGCAGACCTTGCTTTAGAGAGCTAAGAATGTAAATAAAGCACATTCCCAAAGGATACACTAAAACAGGAGCCAAAATCATCAAAAAAAAATTACATGTAGTGAACCAAAGCATGATAGCAATAGTATAGTCAAAATAACTTGTCAGCTACAACGATATGCCAATTAATGTAAAAAACCAAAAAATTCTAAAATTTATTAAATACAACTGGAAACTGCAGATCTATATTGGTAATATCAAGGAAAGAATTGCTGTCACATACTCTTCAAGTACCAATTATAATTATTTATTATTATCTTAAGATTATGAATAGTTAAATTAAAGTAAAAGAACTAGACAAGGCATAGAATACATGTGCTATGTGAACCAAACGCTAAATTCAAGGGAGCAGCATTGTCACGCAGCATGATACTATGACCAAGCTGATGTCATAATAAAGAAACCATGTGCTTGGGACATTTCAGACCTTATTATTTTCCAGCTTTCCGTACAAAGCCATGTAGTCTGTTGTATATTGATGCGTTTTTCCCTTTAAAAGACTTACCACGTCTCAAAAATTCAAAAATAATCATGGTGCTTGGAAGAAGTACAGGCAAGTGATTGATTGTGAGCAGTAAATTTATACTTACTAGAATGTGTCAGCTCATATAGCTGAAGGTAAGTATAGGCAGAGGATGGATTAAAGATTCAGAAAGCACTTACATTACAGAATTTTACATCTTCAAGGAGACCTTTATGGGAACATGTTGGTAGAAAGAATTCAAAGAAACTGACATAGATTGTCACGGTTGCACTATATTTCTAGAAAGAGGGCAAACCATCAGTGCATACAGCTGAAATAAAAGCAGATGATGATATTTATGTAATAATTTGGGCATGAAAAGGGGAGAAAGATATCGATGAAATATCTAATACAAAAAGAGCAAAAAATACAAATCGCACAGCCAGTTTTGGTGAAAAAAATATACAAATACTATCTAGGCTGTGTTTAAATGCCTTTAGTCTCAAAATCATATGTTTACTCTTTTCCTAGATTCAAAATTTTTGAATTTTGGAAGCTGAGATTTTACATAAGGCATTAGGTTGTTAAATGAAGGAGGCTCAAAAATGGTGAATTGTGATGAAAGGAAAATGAATTTGAAACATTCTGCTCAAAGTAGAAATTCACAAATAAATTACTTTTAGGACTTTCATGAAATTTCATTACACAAACACACAACACTATTATAAAATTAAGACTTGTAATTCCAAAAATCATTTAATTTCAGGAAATATCAAAATTTGTTTGCACATGCAAGCAAACCCTTAACATGGAGATGACTTGTCCAATAAACCTTGAAGAAGGGTTAGAGTTGACATGGAGAAACGGCGCATTGTGAGATTATTACGGCCAAAGTGGTGGTAAGCAGCCAAGCTTCAAAGGATTTATGCATAGTTAGGCATAAGGACCAGATGATATTCCAATACAAGTTTGTAAGCTTATTAGTGAAATTAGATTGCATTAGGATCAGTAGCTTATTAGTGAAATTAGATTGCATTAGGTGACTAATAGATGGAATGTGATCCTAGACGATGAAGTTGCTTGAAGACATGAGTGGAGAGGTTTAATTCTTAAAAGTTCAAGAAACATGCAAAATTCTACAGATGATTGTCTCATGCTGAGACGAACAAAGGCATGTTGGCCTCTCTGCTAGTTCCCCTTTGCCTTTAAAGAAACTCCCTCTCTTGGATCAAATTGGCATAGAACTCTCATTGAAGATCCTAAACCATACTACAAATGGCAGAACCAAGATTAAAGTTTGTGACAAGCAAATGCAATTCATACTAAGAAAATCAATATTTGCAAAGGATTTGATGCTTAGGCAAATCCAAGAGATCAAAACAAGCAACAATTAACACAAAACTGGCCCATAAAGTAAAATTTTCAAGGATAAAGAGATGTCAGTCAATTACTCCAAAGACCAAATTGGAATATGAAATGCAACTTCAATGGAAGATTAACCAAAAAATGAATTGAAGGAATAACTCATAATACCTCATATCTAGTATGGAATGGAGTTGGGAGATAATTGACAGTGGTCTTAGTAAAACTAGAACTTACTACACATAGTGAAAAGGTGCTGGCAGCAGACTCAATGGAAAATTCTATGATACAAAATGCTAGATATCTATGTTACATAAGGCTGCAACTCAAGCAGGTTGGAATGGGTTGAGGGAAACTAACCAAACCAATCTCTAAATCTCTCAACCCTAACCCAACCCTGTCCTGGGTAGGGAATTCTCTAACCCAACCTCGCCCCATCTTAAGCTAAATTCAATTTCGATAAGGTTAGCTGAGTGAAGTTGGGTCAGTCGGGTTGAGTTCCGTTGTACCATGTTAATCGGGTTAAATCAGGTTCAGTAGGAATTCTAAGATAAGCAAAAGGTTTGGAGCATTCTTATTGGATTAACATTGGTCGAATGAATCGAGACCTCAATCATTCAAAAATTTCAATGGTACACTTACATATAATTTAACAAGATTAGAGATATAACTATATAACATATAAATAATATATATAAAATATAAATATAAATTAGAAATATAAATATGAATTATTTAAATATTGTGTCAGGTAAGGTTAGATTAAGTCTAGTTGAGTTGGTTCGGGATTTATCAAGGACAAATCTACGTTAGTTTGAAGAACAACCCTAATCCAACCCTATTAAGATCAAGTTGTGATTTTCGAGCCCAAGTCCAACCCAAATTTATAAAATCTCAACCTGATCCTACTTAATGAGTGGGTTGGGCAGGCAGGTTCAATGCGCCCAAACCAAGTTGCACTCCTTAGTGTTACAAGGATTCAGGCTTGTGTGGCAAGTGTAGATATATGTCTGGATGTTTGGTACAATGGAGGAGATAGAGAACGTTATATGAAGCCCAAGAATGCTTCAAAAAAAGGGTCTAAAGTTTAAGTCCATTAAAGAAGGAATAGGGATAATATCATCTATAAAAACAAAAGATGAGAGAGGTGCATGTATGGAGGTGGCCACTATTATGAACAAGTGAGGCAAAAATGGGGGTTAAGCTTATGTCAGCTTAGATGGAGGCAATGCAAAAGGATACAATAAACTTGGCCTAACTATTCATTTAACAATTATAAGGAAAAAAATGGTGGGCAACAATGCCAGAAAAGGATAACAAGTTCAGACCCAAGTGGCTAGGCATAGGATATCTTGCAAATATAATTGACTAGATGTTAATTATGGAGAATGCGAGCCAAAAAATGGTGGTACGATTATTGCAATAGTGTAGGAATTATATTGTGGGGGTTAGTTTGTTTTTTTGTTTCACTTGCAAATGCGTTATGTTATCCACTTGCCTTGGTGTTGCTTTCTTTTCTTGTTAAAATGTCCCATAATTGTAATGGTTTTAGTTGTAATCAGGTATATAATTTCTTGGCCAACACCTAATCTTAGCGAATCCTACACACACCCACTCAGTATTGTAAGCCAAGAATGTCGAAGCACCTCATAGAAGACTCACATTAAGTTTGATGACCAACTTTAAAAAATTATGAACCTTCCAAGTAAGAGTTTGCTCCATAGCATACCCATCTGTATTCTTATGGTGTTATCAAGAAAGTATACTCCATTTACATGTTACCCTTGAAATATATAGAAACCCTTTTAATTAAATAAGCGCAGAGCAGCTACATTATCCAAAAATGATGCATAGCACAGAAACCATACCTTGTCAACATCAACTAGAGGGACATTCAACTCCAATGATCGATCCATCCAATCATGTGGTGAAGTAACCTAAAATATGTAAAACACTAACATGAAAGACAAGGAAAGAAAATTATATACTACCATAGTACAATTATCCTACAGCAAATCATAATCTGTACAACTCAGCATGACCAGAATTTCCACTTCTGACATAAACTTAACAAAGATGGTGCGACACTCAGCGCCCAGGAAAAGCATGCAGATGCTTGCAGAAGAACTTTAGTCTGATGAAGGATTATGGACAAACAAACAATAGTTTAAATTGCAGATACAACCATCTTACATTTCCATTATCAGTAGAATCATGGCAACATGAAGCTGGATCACCAGTAACATTGACGTCATCTCCACTAATACACGATTCTGTGTGGTGTTCAGAAGTAGAAGATTTGTCCGCAACAGAGTTGCACAGATTTTCCATATGGATCTCCTGTTCGTATCCACAGAAGTCAAATTTCTAAATGAAATGGTACTGAAGATTCCTGACAGTAACCTGTGCCTGGCAGCCTTTTCCAGAAACCATGTACTAGAATTTCACAGAATATGAAGTATTTTAGATGATTCATGTGTAGCACCTTTTTTTCGTTACTGCTTTTCTGAGAGCTAGGAGTTACATCATTCCCTCTGCAGAAATTAGATGACTCAAGCCCAGAAACAATGCTTCCAGTAGCAGAAACAGGCTGCCCTGTGCAAATATCTCTCTCTTGAGAGCTGGAAGAGACTTCTGTATGAAGATGATCTCCAGAGACATTCTTTAAGTTCCCATGTTCATCAATATCTATATCCTGGCTCATGTCAAAAGGAGGTTCGAATGCCTGTAGAATCATATTGGAGCAATAATCACAGAAGAAACGTTATTGTTTCGACCTTTTGCAGAGCTCAGTATGTACTTGAATATAATTCCAACAGCTCTTTTATCAAGAGAAGCAACCAGATAACAAATATTCTCTCTCAAGTACAGGATAACTAACATCAATCATGGTTGATGAAATATAAATGGTTAGTCAGAAGAAAAATGATAAAAAGATTTACCTGAAGCATGCTAATAATAAATTGTGTGTTCAGAGATATGCACCTGCAAAGTAACTAACCAATCAGGATCTGCCTCTACGTTCATGTTCCCCAAGAAATATCACATGCATAAGCACAAAGATACTGCATCTTAAAAGATGTAACTGGCAGTCTTTCTTCATACTTGTTTAATTCAAGCAATAAGATAAAAGAAGTTAAAACAAACCTTGATCAGAAATGATCATGAAGCATGTAATTTTCAAATCGTATGTTTTTACATGCACACTTATGTTATACCAGATTGTTACAACCATCCAACTTGGACAAGTGTTACCAGTTTAGGAAGCTTGCCAACTCAGAAGCTCTAAAGAATCCAGTAAAAGCATCATCATCAGGAGAAGAATAAAGCACTCTCGAATGAGTATCAAAGGAAAAATAACAAGCCCAATAAAGTAAAGCATATTGTATGTCATTTAAACGAAAGGCATATGCATATCTTCATTCTGATAATATCCTAAAAGCAATGTCCACTTAAACACTCATAAACTAGAGACCCTCATGTGAGTAACAAAATCAGATACATCATATATCTCCCATACAAAAGGAGCATCTTTCTTTAGTTTAACAAACTTGGATATAGATCCTCAACAAGCTTAATGTAATTACAAGAATTTTCATCCCCATCACTTCTTCATTCTACAATCCTTGGTTATCTTCACCACCAAAACCACCACCAATTAGTAGGCAGCATTGAAGCACAAGGTTGTGATCAAGATTTCAAATACCGCAAGAAAAATACTTTATGAATGTTACAGTATTGTCAGTACTATTCTAGTAGGTTTCTGTCACTAGTACACACTATGTCATTACAGGATGCGGTCACGCACCATGTGTCAATACACAATACCATATTGTTCAGACAAAATATCAGTACAATGTCCAGTACTGCTATTTGAAACCTTGGTTGTGATCAGTGGCAAGCCAACATGTGCCCTAGATATGCACATCCACTATGTAGTTCCAGGTTCCAAGCCCACCCGAGAATCATAATGTGTGTTTTGGGAGCCACGTCCACTAGACAATACTAAACACTTTATGATTTGATAGTGCTATAAGGTAGGGACCATGTACATTAAATGCATGAATATTAGTCGTTAATGATGCATGATCTTCCAAAACAAAAACTCAATACAACATAGATAAGAAAAGCTTTGTATGATATTTATGAACTTAGAAATACAGAATGTCTTTGAGTTCCAAAACACAGTATTACGTATATATCTCCATTTCATATTTTGACAATATAGACATTGGATTAAGTATATAACCTCCAATTCACATTTAGACAATATAGTGACCAGTCCAGAAAGCATGCGAACATATTCCTGCCATGAAGATAAGTTGGCAGGCTTCTTTCTAAATTTTTTTTGTATTTTTTTGTGACCAAGCATACAATGACTAAACACCACATTAAATTTCTTTGCACATGGAATTCTGAATTATGATCTGAGCAATGTTAGTCTGAAAATTAACTTACTGTCTAAGTCTTCGGAATTTTGAAGGCAGATGAGAGAGAAGTGCCTGCATAACAAGCATGAGAAAATAAATATATGCTTGTAGTTTACATAAAATGGAAGCAGCTCCTTATGATTGCCAACAGCTAGATTGATCCCAATGAATGCAACAAACATGCAAAAACCTAGTGGCAGAAGATAGCAGCATCAATAAACCAATGTAGGATTAGAATATCTGCTATTTCACATAACAAAATGATTTAATTAATCCATGGAAAACTGACAAAAGGACGACAAAGATTAATGGAAAATTGAAGTGGGGACAAATCAAAGTCATCTAACATGGAAAACACTCACCTTATCGGCAGGTAAAAGTTTTTTAAATGATCTTTCATATCTTCTAACATCCGCCTCAGCAGCATCAGGATAACTGAAAATATGTTACAGTAAAGGAAAAAAAAAGGACACAGAGATGAATAGAGATGATGGTGCCTAAAGGTTATATTCCAAAAAATACACTACATATTCATCAAAATAAAACGAGAACATAAATAAAAACAAGCTTAAAAAAAAAGCCCCATTGGTAACCAACAATATATATTTGGGAAACTGACCTCATGTCACTAAAAAGCAATTTGTCCTTTTATAAAGATTTTGGTGAATACCGAGTAGAAGATTTTTAAGTGTGAAGGAAGAAATAGACATTGAGAAGACTTCTACATAATAATCATGGAAGATGACAGCTCATCAATCACAATAAATATTGTAATGCAAGCATATGGTTTTGTTTTCTTCAATTGACAGAAAACCATTTTGTATGAGTAAATGAATGGTAATGATGTATGGAATCATGCAATATAGAGGGGAACGATCTTGTCTACAGCTGTAGAATAAAAAATAGGGGGAACAACTATATAATTTTCTCCCCAAAATCGAATTATCTATACTCAAAGTAAATTTCTAGTAGTAAAATATTCTTGGATAGGATGAATGATCGAGCAGAAAGCAAAAAAGAAAAAAATCATTCCCCACAATAAGAAATTTATGATCCATAGCATGATAGATGAAGAGAGATCAGGATTGCAAAAATGATGTCATGTTGAAAAAAAAGGCTGTTTTTCCGTCCAGTCCTTGGTAATAGCTGCCTAACCACATCCTAAGACTTGGCCAGGGTAGCGGTCCAAAAAAAATGTATATCTAAGATTTACTAATATTTGAAGGTATGTTCAACTTTTGACTACTTCCATGAGCTTCTATATAATGCTTAACGAAGAGATCAAGAGTCGCTCTACCGAAATGGGGGAGAGTTAAGAAATTTCTTGTTAATGCCCTCTTAATTGGTCCGTCTCCTTGCATCCATGATGTTTGAGCATAAGTCTAAGAGAATTCCTACATCGCACAAACCTTGAAAAATCTTCGAGTTACAAAGGCACGTACAGGAAAAGTATTCATATCCTAGGGCTCAGCAAAATAGATACGATTAGAGAAACCACTTAAATGCTATAAACTATCAGGACTCAAAAAAAAAAAAAAAAATCAAACAGACCAAGCTGGAGAAAAAATTGTGGATGCTTGTCCGCATCCCTTTCAGCAGCGATACAAAGACTGTCTCACTTATAAGCTAATCGATGAAACCAAAATCACAAGAAACATCAAAATTCCAAGAAACAGGGAAAAGAAAGCAGGACGAAAAGTTGTTCGAAAAAGCGAGCAGAATGGGGCAAACGTCGAGACAATAGCAGCAGCAAGGAGAGGGGAAATAGATAGAGAGAAAGGAGGAGGAGGAGAGATTGGAGTTATTTACTTAAGGTAGGCGTTGATGATTCGGCGGAGGGATTTGATCTCGAGGGCTTCTTCCAGCTTGCTGTAGCGCCGCTCCCCCATCGATCCCTGCTCGACGGACTCGCTGTCGAAGGTAACGCCGCCGCTTCTTGCCGGTCAGCGGCCCAGCCGACAAATTTATGTAGCGGGTTGGGTGCGTCTCCTCGGCTGATACTTCACCCGCTCCAGCGCCCTAACTTGACCCACTGAAGGCTAAAGTGCTGGGTGCGGACCGCATTGTACTTGAAAGAGACTCAACTACGGTGATAAAGTGAATTCGGAGCGAAAGTCTCAATGTGAGTTCGAATATGCTGCTACGTCCTTTTAGATGAGGATGGCCTCTTATGGGCTACAGATATCTACAGGAAGGTGAACAGCGCAGCAGACTGGGTGGCCTCATTTGCGGCCCACCACTCAGAAGGATTCATCTAGGTTACCATGCGTCTGTGCCTCGGTCTTTGTGTTATTTGCTCTTTTCTGATTTTGTTGGTTGTACCCACGTCCGGCGCGTGTGAGTTGCCGTTGTACTAAAAAAAAAAAGGCTCAAGCTGGGATCGAGACCGGGCGTTGGGTTCATACGGTATGGCCGCTGGTGTTATTCCTTGAGGTGATCATCAAGTGCATCAAATCCCTAGGAAAATTGGAACTCTAGCGAGTGAGGGAGGTCAGAGTAGTGCCAAGATTTGCTAGATCGAATTTAGGCTGATTCTTCTCTCTCTTCACATGAGTAGTCTCCAAGTTGTATAATTGTCACAATTCATGACTTCATCCAAAAAGACTAGCTGAAAGACAAATTTTTGGATTCTGTAATCTATATAAGTACACAAGATCTTCTCGGCAAATAACTGTTGCAGGACTAAATACATGCCGAACGGATCCTCACATACTCTATCTATACTATAGCCTTTGTGAACTAGGGAACACTGCAGTATGGATTCATTAGGGCCGACCACGGACCGATTATGGTGCTTTTGATTATATTTGAATGGACTTAAACCCTTAGACTAACGATGATGTTAGGACTTAAACGGAAGAGTATACAAGGACCCGTGCGGACGTGTGTTTAGTCTCATATCGATTATTCATTGGATAGATCTTGAGTACTCATACAGTTGAAGCTTGTTATATGGATTCTTTAGATATCTAGAAACACAATTGCATGGTATGCTTGTTCTCGTGTTTTTTTTTCCAAGTGAAATCAAGCAAAAAGGCTTGAATCTTGGCTTGTTTTCTTTTCTTAACACCTTTATGGGAACTGTTGGGGGAAAACCCAAGTCATGCCATCTCGGAGGCGCCCGACTAAAGAGCGCCGACCAGAGAGGCGCCCGACCAAAGAGCGCCGACCAGAGAGGCGCCCGACCAAAGAGCGCCGACCAGAGAGGCGCTCGACTAAAAAGTACCGACCAGAAGCAATTCCGCCACAGGACACTCCGCTGGGCGACCAGCTCGGCTCGGCACCCGTGCCAGGCCCATGCCTTAGCCGAATACCCAATTTCCGTCTAACCCTTTAAAGGATCTGACAACTAAATACATGACTCCACTACAACCTGCCACCATCCCTAAGCCATCAAGGCACGAGATCTCCGCAGGTATTCGGCATGGCCTATCATTAATGCATGAGACCCCCTCAGGTCTCCGATGCACTCAGTCATTAAATGAACACGGCTCAAGATGATCTCCGGATCACTGAACCATCAAAGCGTATGGCTCTCCCTGACCGCCGGATCACTCAGCAATTAATGCACTTACCATCTACGAACCCTAGGCCCACCACGGCCGGCGGTTCAACCACCCCAATGGGTCCGATCAACCGCGACAACTCCCTGACTCCGGTTTGATCCGGCTTTATTCTCCACTACGCCATTAATGAGCAAAATCGTGCCCACTTATCACAAAAGAGGACAAATCCCCCTGTCACCTCCCAGGTAACATAATATCTTCCTATAAAAGGGAACCTGGGAGGGAGGAGGCAGGAGAGAGAGAACGGACACAAACATACACACAAAAGAACAAACATTCCTCCTCCTTTACTCCCCCCACATATTAGCCCCCTCTGACTTAAGCTTCGGAGGGCCGGCGCCGGAAAGCCCGGCCACCGGTTTTTTTGCAGGACTCTCCAGGAGGACGCCACCAATCGACGCACCGCCATCCACCGACCTGGCAGCGGAGCTCCTCCCCCCCTTGGTTCGCGGCAGCCCCCGGGTCCAATTTCCAGCAACAGTTGGCGCTAGAGGAAGGACCCGAGTTGCTGCCATGAAACTAAGAAGTAAAGGGGCTTCCAATGCCTCTCGACGTCTTCTACCTAGTCCTGGACACTCTGTTCAGAACTCACCACCTCCGGCCGAGTCAACTCCTCAAGTTCGGCCGGAACAGTTTGATGCCCTGATGCAACAGGTGCAAGCTTTGGCTACCGCTGTCCAAGGCTTGCAACCCAAGGGTGTCCTGACGGTACCGCTTCCTCCGGCTCCAGCTCAACCGGAGCCCCCTACAAGCGGGCTTCCCCTTCGAGGTCAGAACTCTCAAGTCCAGGCCTCCCTCTGGAGAGAACACCCAGTCAGAGGCCCCGGTGGCTGGCCACAACCTTCGGAGGCTGAGTCGGTTCCGGGGCAACTTGCGCCGGAACGAACCACTGCAGTGATCCTCCAGAATGATAAACTCGACAAGAAGGTCGAGAAGCTGGAGCGCCAGATCCAGGCGCTCCACGGAAGGAAATCGGGACGTGATGGCGACTTCGAGTTCACCACGAAGTCCCCCTTCTCCCCGGAGATTGAAGACGAACCGGTTCCACTACGGTTCAAGATACCCCAGGTGGAGCCTTACAACGGCAGAGCCGACCCTCGGCTCCCCTAACTTCTATCAGCTCCCCTTGGCCTTTTGCCCAGTGGGGAATTGATATTCTAGGGCCATTTCCTCTGGCTACCGGGCAAAGAAAATTTCTGGTCGTCTCCATCGACTATTTTACAAAGTGGGTGGAAGCCGAGCCTCTTGCCCGGATCACCGAGCAGAAGATGCAGGATTTTGTCTGGAAATCAATAATTTGCAGATTCGGGCTCCCCCGCATCCTCATATCTAACAACGGTCGCCAGTTCGACAACCTCCATTTCAGAGAATTCTGCTCCGAGCTTGGCATCGACCACCGCTTCACCTCGGTCGCACACCCTCAGATGAACGGAGAAACTGAGGTAACAAACCGTACTATTTTGCAAGGGCTCAAAGCCAGGCTCGACAAATCCAAAGGACAATGGGTCGAGGACCTATACAATGTCCTGAGGGCTTACCGGACAACATTCCGTGTCCCCACCGGCGAGACTCCCTTCAATCTGACATATGGAACGGAAGCTGTCATCCCGTTGGAGATTGGGCTTCCTTCTCCAAGAGTCGAACATTACGATGCCAGCTCCAACTCCTCACAGCTCAGGAACAACCTTGACTTGATCGAGGAAACAAGGGAGGCCGCCCGAGTTCGCATGGCGAGATACCAGCAAAAGACAGCTCGGTATTACAACGCCAGGGACAAGGTCAAATCCTTCAAAGGAGGGGACCTTGTCCTCAGAAGAGCCGAGGCCTCCCGACCAACTGAGCAAGGGAAATTGGCCCCAAACTGAGAAGGACCCTACCGAGTCACGCGCATCCGCCGGCCCGGAACTTACAAGCTAGAGTCTCTAGATGGGACTCCCATTCCACGAAGCTGGAGTTCTGAAAATCTCCGCGTGTATCACCAGTAGGACCCCAAGGGGTCCCCCGCTATTCAACCATATATTTCATTTTATGATGACTTGTGATGGTTTGTGTACTTATTCGAACTCACCAATTCCCCTAATTGTCTTATGGTACCAGGCTCGTTCTCCTACCCCGACCACGGTCGGGATGCCCCGATACTTCGGGATGCGGCCTTCACCGACCAACGAGCTCGGCTCGTTCTCCATCGGCTTCAACCAACGAGCTCGGCTCGTTCTCCTACCCCGACCACGGTCGGGATGCCCCGATACTTCGGGATGCGGCCTTCACCGACCAACGAGCTCGGCTCGTTCTCCATCGGCTTCAACCAACGAGCTCGGCTCGTTCTCCTACCCCGACCACGGTCGGGATGCCCCGATACTTCGGGATGCGGTCTTCACCGACCAACGAGCTCGGCTCGTTCTCCATCGACCAGCGAGCTCGACTCGTTTTTCTGTTCATGATTAGCGAAAAGTCCGTGATTGGCAACAAGTTGGATTCTTCTCTGCCGGCGTCCCCAAAGAACGGACTCTGAGCAGAAAAGCATTTTCAGTTGCCAGGTGAAGTTCACGGCCTCGGCATAAGAACGCTCACGGTACCAGGTACCCTTTCAATTAATGTTTTTACATTATCTCATTTATTTTTACTTGGATTCTTCTCTGCCGGCGTCCCCAAAGAACGGACTCCGAGCAGAAAAGCATTTTCAGTTGCCAGGTGAAGTTCACGGCCTCGGCATAAGAACGCTCACGGTACCAGGTACCCGTTCAATTAATGTTTTTACATTATCTCATTTATTTTTACTTGGATTCTTCTCTGCCGGCGTCCCCAAAGAACGGACTCCGAGCAGAAAAGCGTTTTCAGTTGCCAGGTGAAGTTCACGGCCTCGGCATAAGGAACGCTCACGATACCAGGTACCCGTTCAATTAATGTTTTTACATTATCTCATTTATTTTTACTTGGATTCTTCTCTGCCGGCGTCCCCAAAGAACGGACTCCGAGCAGAAAAGCGTTTTCAGTTGCCAGGTGAAGTTCACGGCCTCGGCATAAGGAACGCTCACGGTACCAGGTACCCGTTCCATTAATGTTTTTACATTATCTCATTTATTTTTACTTGGATTCTTCTCTGCCGGCGTCCCTAAAGAACGGACTCCGAGCAGAAAAGCGTTTTCAGTTGCCAGGTGAAGTTCACGGCCTCGGCATAAGGAACGCTCACGGTACCAGGTACCCGTTCAATTAATGTCTTTACATTATCTCATCTATTTTTACCTGGTTTCTATCTTGCCGGCGTCCCCAAAAAATGGACTCCGAGCAGAAAAGCGTTTTCAGTCGCCAGGCGAAGTTCTCGGCCTCGGCGTAAGAACGCTCACGGTACCAGGTACCCACTCAATGTCTCTATATTCTCATTTTACTTTCACCCTTGGTTAACTACTTGAATGAACCCCCGACTGACGTCGAGGCACCCGGTCGGGCTAATCATCGCTCGGCCTCGCCCCTCCTACATGCACCGTTTAATAGTAAACTTGGTCTATACAGTCAGCTCGATGAATCCTCATCACGAGCTGACAAGCGATCCAACCCGTGTTATCGGAAAGAGTCCGATCATCCACCTCGGCGGCTCGAGGTCCGGACTTCACTAAACTTCAAAGTCTTAGTGACAGTCCTAGGGCTCGAATTCCGAGCTAAGCTCGGGAAGATTCCCCCGAGCCCAAGCGCATCCTAGACAAGCGTCACTGTATTACGTGTCTCAGGACCGAGCAATGGAAACTCGAACCTAAGCTCGGTATGCCGAGCCTAAACGAAAGTCCAATTGTGGCGAACGAAGTTGGGACCGTAGAGCCCATGTCCTTGGAGCCTAAAGTGGATCCAAGCAGAGAAACCTGAGTCTACCACAGGCACTTACGAGTTGCGGAAAATATATGTATATTCATTTGAAAAAGCCCGTAGGCTAGGTACAAAGCTCGGGCTCGGCCCTTACAAATGTGGGGACCATCCCGACTTACAAAAAAAAAAAAAACTACACTAAGGCTCGGCCTCGGCAGCTTCGGGAACGGCCGGCTCCGCGGTCAAGGCCTCCTCTTCGGCAGCCTTGGCAGCAACAGGAACAGCCTCGGAGGCCATCTCGGTGGCCTCGGCGACGACCTCGGCCGCCTCGGCCAGACCTTCCTGGTCGGCCTCCGGAGCTTCTACCTCCGCCTCCGCCTCCGCCTCCGACCTCTCGACCCCCGCTCCTGGTCTGAGCAGGTTCAGGTCGCAGTCGGGAAGGAGCTGCCGCAATTGGTTGCGGAAGTCCTTGAAGCCTTGAATCAGCCCATTCACGCCCTCCTCTTCTAGGAGGTCACGAAACTCCTCCGACTCGCGGAAGAGCTTCACTGCGTCTTGGGCCTGTTCTCGAGCCTCTCGCTCCCGAGCCTCGTGATATGCGGCTTTCCGCTCGAGGTTTTTGACTTCTCGCTCGAGCTCCAAGGTCCGAAGGCGGGCATTTCCCACCTCTTGCTCGCGGGTGGCCAGTGCCAGCTCGGCCTCGGCCAAACGAGCCTCCACGGCGCGCACTTCGGACCTCGCCAACGTGTGCGCGCCCTTCTCCTCTTTGAGCTCGGCGGTCAGAGCTCGAACTTCATCCTCGGCTGCTCCCACCCTTGCTTGGAGCACAAGGCGCTCGGCCTCGGACGCCTGGCACTTTGCCTCGGCCTCCTCGTGCCCCCGCTGATGCCTCCGGGCCTGCTCCCGGTAGTCTTGCACTATGTGCATTAGCGTCTCCGTCTCGTGCAGATGCTGTAAAAGAGACGTGAGAAACGTGAGACACTAAAAATAATACTTACATAACTGTACAAACATGAAGACTAACTTACCCGGACGGCGGAGCAGAGAGTAGAGTCCATGAAGGCGCTGTAGTTCATGGACCGGATTTTGGCCTGGTCGACCGGAAGTAGCACGACCCGGAATACTTCACGCGCCACTTGGGGATTATCGAGGGCCGAATCGCCCTCGAAGACCGACCAGACGGGAGCGTAAGGCACCCGCTCCCGTGAGCCCGACGAGCCCGGAAGGCCAACTTCGGCTGGCCTGGGCAGAGCCGATCCCGAAGCTCCCTGGCTGCTCCTCGGCTCGGAGCTGGAAGGCTGGGATCGGACAGGCGGCCGATATGACTGCCGCAAGACTGGAGTGGGGCGCGCAAGCGCCAGACCCGCGGAACTCCCCCCCTGATCGGCGGCTGGGGCTTCCTGCCGACCAGGAATCTGCGATAAAGGCACCGGGCACGGGAGCGCCACCGTAGCTCCCCTAGAGCCCGCGCCCCTGGGACCCGTGCCCTCCCTCCGACCAGCGTCGGAGTGCGCGGGGCGAGGAGCGCCCACGTCGGCCGCTGCGGTCGCCGAGGTTTTCGCTTTCTTCCTCGGCTCGGTTGGTTCTCCTGAGAGCTCGGCCGCACTCTTCTGGAACCGGGCGTATAGGATCTCGCTCTTGGTCACCATCTTTGCGATATCTGCAAGGGCGAGCAGGATTAAAACACAGAACAGTAACGAAATGAGAAAGACACCCTACTGTTACTCTTACCATGGGGACGCGCCGAGCTCAGGCCAACGTTCACTAGAGTGTCCTCACTTATGAGGCCGCTCAGTAAAATACCGTCCCCGAGGCTGCGGATGGTGTCGATGATCCCCTGCTCACGCGGAGAAAGCTTGGGGGCTTTGTTGATGGACCTGAGCTGGGTCGGCCCCCACCTAGGGTCAAACCCCCATGTCCGTTCAGAACCTAGGAAAAAGAACTTCTTCTTCCAGTCGTGAATGGACGAAGGAGCGCCCTGAAAGAGTGGCCGACCCGCCCGAAGGGCGATGTAGAGCCACTCTCCGTCTCCCGGATTCGACTTCAAAACAAAAAGTCGCCGAAAAACGTTGACAGAGGTCGGAATCCCGTGCAGTAAGCACAATGACAGAAAACCGATCACTATCCTCCAAGCATTCGGAGCGAGTTGCGCCGGAACCAATTAGTATACCGTCAACAACTCGTTCACGAAGCCGTGAAGAGGGAATCGTAGGCCGGCCCAGAGTGATTCTAGATACACTCCAATCCGGCCTACCGGAGGATCGGTTACCCGATCCCCCCGCCTGGCGGGTTCCAAACGGAACCCTTGAAGGGGGAAAAACCACTCTTCGGTCATTTCGACCTCCAGGATGCTCATGGCGGACTCAACTTCACTAGGGACAAAACCCATTAGGAGGAAGAGGGAAAGATTGAGAGGAAAAAGGGGACCTGTAGAAGACACCGGAGAAAGAAAACTTCGGACTGAGAAGAGCTGGAGGAAGAAGACAATAAGAAAGGAACGGGAGGCCAGGTGAAGATTTATATAGATCCCTCCAACGGCTCAGATCAGCAAGAAAAATGCTGCATCCCGTTCGGATTACGACGCGTGTCGGCTCAAAAGACAGAACGCCACATTTAATTCGGGCTGACGCTTCGAACACAGAAGCGCCCCGTCGGATCGTGCGGCCCCATCATGAGCCCACGATGCGAGGACGCTTCGAAGGCGTCGTCCCAATAATGAGGCATTTCGGGAAAGAAGAGACGCCGCCTATTAATGGCACCTCGAAGCGCCCGATAATTCGAAACGCGTGATAGTTTAAAATTTTCATAATTCATAATAACCCAACTAAAACTACTTCCCGCGCTCAAGCTGGTAGCCAGCTGGAACTCGGAAGTCGGGGGTAGTGTTGGGGGAAAACCCAAGTCATGCCATCTCGGAGGCGCCCGACTAAAGAGCGCCGGCCAGAGAGGCGCCCGACTAAAGAGCGCCGGCCAGAGAGGCGCCCGACCAAAGAGCGCCGACCAGAGAGGCGCTCGACTAGAAAGTACCGACCAGAAGCAATCCCACCACAGGACACTCCACTGGGCGACCAGCTCGACTCGGCACCCGTGCCAGGCCCATGCCTTAGCCGAATACCCAATTTCCGTCTAACCCTTTAAAGGATCTGACAACTAAATACATGACTCCACTACAACCTGCCACCATCCCTAAGCCATCAAGGCACGAGATCTCCGCAGGTATTCGGCACGGCCTATCATTAATGCATGAGACCCCCTCAGGTCTCCGATTCCCTCAGTCATTAAATGAACACGGCTCAAGATGATCTCCGGATCACTGAACCATCAAAGCGTATAGCTCTCCCTGACCGCCGGATCACTCAGCAATTAATGCACTTACCATCTACGAACCCTAGGCCCACCACGGCCGGCGGTTCAACCACCCCAATGGGTCCGATCAACCGCGACAACTCCCTGACTCCGGTCTGATCCGGCTTTATTCTCCACTACGCCATTAATGAGCAAAATCGTGCCCAATTATCACAAAAGAGGACAAATCCCCCTGTCACCTCCCAGGTAACATAATATCTTCCTATAAAAGGAAACCTGGGAGGGAGGAGGCAGGAGAGAGAGAACGGACACAAACATACACACAAAAGAACAAACATTCCTCCTCCTTTACTCCCCCCACATATTAGCCCCCTCTGACTTAAGCTTCGGAGGGCCGGCGCCGGAAAGCCCGGCCACCGGCTTTTTTGCAGGACTCTCCAGGAGGACGCCACCCATCGACGCACCGCCATCCACCGTCCCGGCAGCGGAGCTCCTCCCCCCTTGGTTCGCGGCAGCCCCCGGGTCCAATTTCCAGCAACAGAAACATTTCATGGCCTGGATCAGCATTATCCTGGCGCACTCAGATAAAGATTGCACTTGATGCAGCAACTTTTTTACATTTTAAATCACTTTCCAATATCCGAATGTGGTCTTTAATTTAGGTAACAATTGCCTTTTTTTTTCTGATGTTATTATCTTGTGCATTGATGTAACAGACGATTGGCATTGCGATCTACCAGTGATCCATAGAGATCAAACATCGTCCTTTTGATTCAGAGTTTAATGCCAAGGTACATAATAACATCTTATGTCTTTTCTATTAGTTTCTAATCAGTGTCCTATTCTTTTATGAATTTTAAATGTATTTTGTCAACTGAGATCTAATTTTCTTCCTATAAATCGCTTCTGGGTTCGGATTTCAGATTTTGACCTTGCAATGGGTGGTTGAAACCACAAAATAAAGGCAGTATCATACCTTCAAGCACTCTAGGTAACGTGGCTCCTGATTGCCTATTAGATGCTATACACAAACCCTTCTTATAATATTTGTTTGGTCCGCAGAAAGAGGAAGAAAAAAAATATGGCCAACGAGAAAACGAAAAAAATCTTTTGTTCGATTGGAGTTAAAAAAAAAAAAAGAAAGTAGTATTTTCATAAAAATAAGATTTTCATATTTTTATAAAAAAAAATCTATGAAAGACATAAGAAAACTACTTTTCCACTAATTGAAAATTATGGTCTTTAATTTCCCAAAAATACTCTTAAGGCATCAAAATTTATAGATAAGATATTTTTTTTTTTTGCTAAAGCGGGTAGATCATTCCTGACGAGTAGAGATGCACCCAATAAAATCAAAAAACAAAATACTTCTGAGTGCCAGGGGCAACTCCCCATCTCCAACCATAGGGTATTATCGGAGTGACTAGCTCCATAAGCAGCCATCCAATCCACAGCCCCATTAGCTTCACAGAAAACATGCTTGGCCTGGAAGGCCCCTCCATCCTTCACCATTGCCCAGATATCTCAGAGCAATGGGTGGACACAACCATTATCCTTAGGGCTCCTCCGAATCCAACTGAGGACCGTGGCCGAGTCCCCTTCTAGGACAATGGAACTGGCCCGTAACACACACTGAGCGTGATGAAGATCCATCCATGCGGCCCTCAGCTCCGCACTCGGAACTGATATATTGAAAAGTTGACTGCCCTCTGTAACCACGACCCCAGCAGATGGGTCCCCAATAACAAAACCCGCGACCCGTCGAATCTCCGTCCAATACAGATCCATCGAAGTTGACCTTGAGGAAACTTGGAGGTGGGGGCTCCCAAATGAAAAACACCATACGGGATACTGCCGAAGCAAAATGGAAACCCCAGATGTCCCGAGCTGTCAAGGTCCCTACGTCAGGTATGATGTGATTGAGCTTCGCCGCTTGCACACGCCACTCTCCACCACAAATCTCGGGGACGCAATGCGCTCGCCAAATGTTCGCGCATTCCTAGCCAGCTAGATCTGGTAGGACGTGCAAATCGCTTGAGCCGCCTCCTAGTGAAGCAATGGGGACTCCGAACATAGATAAGATCTTTTTCTTTATTAAAGATAAAATAGATATTTTATATAATTTTAGTAAAAAAATAGATGCTTAGCCAAGCATAAATTACTCTGAGATGTGTCACTTTTTTATAATCAACCAAACATGCTAAAATATTTTCTCAGGAATCGTCTTTTCAGATAAAATATTTTAGTGAAAAAAAAAATCCACCAACCAAATCTTTTCTTTATCCTCCTCCCAAACTGAGATATAAAATATTATATCCATGCAGTGCAGCTGGATTTCTTTGAACGAAAGTTCCAAGTTTTATTTATTGCTGAATTTTCGGCAAGCTCACCGATGGGAAGGAAACCAGCTGAAAAGATGGATCGATCTCAATGTCAGTCTTTTGTCCCATGGGTATGCATTGATTCTGAATGTGCCTGATTCCAATTTTACTATTTCTATTGTTAAGAATATATAGTATCGAATAGGTATATTGCAATTTTTCACATATTTTTTCATAACTGGGGGCCATGCCTAAGCTGACAGACAGATCAAAGCTTCTAAACATAGCGGACACTGCAATTAGGAATATAGTAGATCTGAAACACTCGTATCAAGTTTGTTATCTGGATGCGATCCTAGTTATCCATGTAAGTATAAACTGGGTTCGGGTTGTTTCTTTTGTTTTTTCCACAACATTTTTTTTCATAACTCTATATTCATGTATCTGTGCAGATCTTGAAGCAACCATTGTGTGATCGATCCAATAGTAGATTCACACGAAAGAAGATGAATCTTTCTTTCGTGTGAAAGATACAATCCTAACCCATACAAACTTTGGTCCTTGCTAACCAAAACGAAAGATGTGGTTGTGCATGTGGGATGTGGCAGATGTTACTGCTCTGTGTGTCTAGCCATAACCAAGAATCAATCAATTGATAACTGATTTATGGCTGAATGTAGCTTGCTTGTCCTTGAAATGGATTTTTAGCTGAGACCTTAGAAGTGAAAAAATATTTAGCTAGCAGTTTTTTGGGTGAAACTCTTCTTGATTTGAGAGGTGATTGTATTTGACTATAAATAGGAAACCTTACAACAATAGAATGGGAAGAAAAATAATTACAAGAATTTTAACAGCTCAATTGGAACGTTGGAGAGATTTCTTCTTTGTTTCCAACAACTCTGCATCTTCTTTATTGGTTTCCAACGGCTCTATATCTTCCTTATTGGTTTCCAATAACTCTGCATCTTCAATAGCATTTGACAGATTGGTGGTTTTCTTTTTTGGAGGGAACTGCATGATTGATGATTTGTTTCCAACAACCCTTCATCTTTGTTATTAGTTTCCAACGGCTCTATATCTTCCTTATTAGTTTTCAACAACTCTGCATCTTCAACAACATTTGATAGATTGGTGGTTTCCTTTCTTGGAGGGAATTGCATGATTGATGGTAATTACGTGATTGATGGTTTCCTAACATCCCTTCTCAAATCAACCTGTGAGATGAGGCTTAATTTGTGGCGATTGAATTTATATGCTGGCCAATCCAATGGTCTTGTAAAAATGTTTGCTATTTGGAGTTTGGATGGAACATGCTTCGTGCGGAGTAGACCTTGTTGGATTTTTTTCCGAATGAAATGGAAATCAATTTCTATATGCTTGCTACATGCATGAAAAACAGGATTGGCTGCCACATAAATAGCACTTTGATTGTCAGTTAGGAGGAGAGGAGGGCGTTGTGGAGAAATGCCAAGATCATGTAAAATGTAGGATAACCAAAGTAATTCAACGGCAGCATTGGACAATGATTTGTATTCTACTTCGAAGCTGGAGCGGGAGATAGAAGACTGTTTTTTAGTTGACCAAGAGATGATATTGCTACCAAGGAAGGTGCAGTATCCTGAGGTAGATCGTCTAGTCTCCTTACAACCGGCCCAATCGGAGTCAGAAAAACCATAAAAGGTGAAGTCCAAGAGTAATGGTGTTGTGCACATATCTGAGGATCCTTTTGACAAGTTGATAATATTCTTGCGTTGGAGAATGCATAAACCGTGAGACAAATTTCACACTAAAAGAGATGTCTGGTCTGGTAAATATAAGATATTGTAAAGCACCAACTATACTCCGATAGTGAGCAAGATCAGAAAATGAGGTGGTCTCCATGGAGGCCTTATCCTTGGGAGACATGGGGGTGTTCATCGGCTTACACCCCTCCATTTGAGCTCGCTGAAGAATGTCTAAAGCATACTTAGACTGTGACAAGAGCAAACTATTAGGAGTACATGTGATTTGAATACCAAGAAAGTAATGAAGAAATTCAAGATCTTTCATATCGAATTCTTTATGAAGATCAAAAATAAAATTTTGTAAAAGGATAGGATTTTGTAAATAAAGTGTCCCTCTATTTTTTGTAAATAAGGAGTGAAGGGTTAGCAATGCTATAGAAGAAGCCAAATTTGGTCAAAAATAAGCTAAAACGAGCAAACCATGCATGTGGTGCTTGTTTGAGACCATATAACACTTTGTGTAATTTACAAACATGATTTGAAAAGTGAGAATCAGTGAAACCAGGAGGTTGTTCTATAAAAATAGTTTTTTGGACAGAACCATGTAAGAAAGCATTTTTAACATCAACTCGTCGAATGTCCCAATTTTTTGAAAGAGCAATAGAGAGCACAAATCTTATGGTACTTTGTTTGATTATCGGAGAAAAAGTCTCATGGTAATTGATGCCATCAACTTGATGATACCTTTTTGCAACTAAACGAGCCTTTAGGCGTTGTAAGGTACCATCAGAATTAAGTTTAGATTTGTAAACCCATTTGTTGCCAATTACATGCATGTTAGGCTCTCGAGGGACTAAACTCCAGGTTCCATTTTTACTTAGAGCATTTAATTCATCTTTCATAGCATTGACCCATCTCTCATGTTTTTAAAGAAGTTTTAATAGTTTTTAGTTCTGAGGAATAGATGTAACACTATGAAGATGGACGTACTTGGGATTGGATTTAGAAACACCTGCCTTACACCGTGTGACTATGGGATGAATGTTTTTTGAAGACATGCTAGGAGCCAATGCCATAAGAGGACTAAATGGCACCTCAGAGAAGTGATCCATAAGGATAGAAGGACTCTCTAGCATAGTATTATTTGTGCCTGGGTTGGCTATTACTTCCAAAGTGGGAAGCTCGATAATGTGTGAGGGTGCTTCGATTGGAGACATCATAGGGGATGCAGATGTAGGCATAGGGGGCCGCTCATCAAGCCAATCTGAAAAGGATGTAATATTTTGTGTGTCGTGGGAGGTTAGATGAAGTGTGCTTTGGTTTTTGTAAGAAAAAGTCTCTTCATCAAACACCACATGTCTAGAGACAAATATTTTTCCTGATTGAGGAGAAAAATATTTATATCCTTTATGTTTTTGGTTGTAACCCATAAAAACGCATGGCACAGTTTTGGGATCAAACTTATTAGATTTAGTGTGCTAGGTGTAAGGATAACATTTAAAGCCGAAAACTCTAAAGGATTTATAATCATGATGTTTGCCATAGACTTTATAAAAAGGAGATTCACTATAATTTGCAAGAGATGGTAAGCGATTAATTAAAAAGGTAGCAGTGGAAAAGACTTCCACCCAAAATATTTTTGGCATACCATAGTGATATAGCATAGTAAGGCCAAGCTCACGTATGGTTCGGGGGCAATGTTCAACGAGACCATTTTGTTCCGGGGTGTGTGGAAATGACAATTGATGGACTATACCAAGCTCCTGCAAATAATTAGTGAGAGCGTTGCTAACAAACTCACCCCCGCCATCACTTTACAAAATTTTGTTCTTACGGAAAAATTGTCTCTCAATATAAGCAACAAAGGCACGAAAATAGTTAAAGAATTCAGATTTTTTTTGCAAGGAAACAAGCCACATTTACCTATTGTGATCATTAACAAGACAAGCATAGTATAAAAAATTATCATTAGAACTAATAGGCGCAGGTCCCCAAAGATCACAATGAAATTTTTCAAATAGATTATAGTCATTATCCAAGCAAGGTAAAAACGGTAATTTGCTAAGTTTGCCTAACTGACAACTTTCACAAACCCAAAATTTATTTTTTCCTCGCAATCGAAGAAGTCCTTTGGAATGCAAAGCTTGAACAACAATAACTTGTGGATGGCCAACTCGTCGGTGCCAAACTTCACTGTTCACCGCCTGAAAATGTATAAAAAAGTGGGCCTCTAGCGATGTCTTGATTGTGTACAAATTACCCCTCTTGATTCCTCTAAAAAGGATCCTGTTTGTCAACCTTTCCTTAATAGCAAAGCCAAAATCATCAAATTTACAATTTATAGGATAATCACTAGTTAGTTGTCCGATAGATAAAAGATGTTGTTCTAAATCTGGAACAATCAAGACATTGTCAAGAATAAAAGTATGTGATTTATGATGCAAAACAGCTTGGCCAATATGCGTAATAGATAACATCATACCATTACTAACCATCACATGATCAGTGCCTGTATAAGGTTTGAGATTACGCAACATACCAGCATTTGACGTCATGTGAGATGATGCTCCAGTGTCAGTTGTCCACTCCTAGTCTTCCAAAGAATCACGAATTTGCAAAGCAGCAAACGCCTCTTGATTTGGAGTGTCATCATCAGACTGATCATAGCGAAACCAGCACACAAGGGCTTCATGTCCATGCCTTTTACAAATTTGACAACGAACAGTTGCATTGGAGGAGTGACCCGAGGTCTTGAATCCAGTAGGTTTGGTTGGTGGAGCAGCATTATGGTTTGCAGGCTTATTTGAACGAGTGGGTCCTCTACCTTTGCCTGAATAATTTTTTCTATGACCACGAAATGCACCTTTGTTTTTGTTGCCTTCGTTATGCTAACTAAAAAATGCAGCATAGCTATAAGAGTGGTGTTTGTTGATGTTAGTACGAATTTTGAAGGCTTGAAGTAAAGGAATTATCTCACCATAGGATGGAGTAGGTGGTTTAAGCATAGAAGAAACAAAAGGTTCATATTGAGTACCTAAGCCATTTAAGAGAGAAAAAATCTTTTCTTTGTCAGAGATAGGTCACCCCATAGCAGCAAACTATCGAAAATTCGCTTAAACTCACAAATATAATCATCAAGTGCCATCTCAGAAGTTTTGTGAAGAGAATTCAACTAATGTAGAAGCATAAATTGCCTCTCCTAAGAAGGTTGGGCATACGCCTCTTGAAGAGCGCTCTAGACTTTGGCAGCTAATTGCTGTCCAATAATAAGACCGAAGGCTTCTTCAGTTAAGCTTCCAATGATCCACCCTCTTAAAAGAAGATCATTCTTCTTCCACTTGGCATGTTCGGGGTTGGGAATGGAGCTAGTGTTGGATGATCCTGACCTAGCAATAGTTCGCATGAGTTCTGGTGTGTCCCCATCGAGATAGCCAAGCAAATCTTGGCTTGCAGCAAGGATTAGAATTTGCTCCCTTCAGAGAGGATAGTTATCTATTTTTAGGTGGAGGGTAACAAAGTTACCGATAGCAATTGTTGGAGAAGCTATGGAGGTGAGTTATACTAAATTGAGCAGAAGAGTGGGTTTTTGTGGATCAGATGGTGTTTTTTTTAAGAGCATTAGCAATAATCTAGCTCTGATACCATGAAGAAAGATTTATCTAGTAGTTTTTTGGGTGAAACTCTCCTTGATTTGAGGTGATTGTATTTGACTATAAATAGAAAACCTTACAACAATATAATAGGAAGAAAAATAATTACAAGAATTTTAATAGCTCAATTAGAACGTTGGAAAGATTTCTTCTTTGTTTCCAACAATTCTGCATCTTCTTTATTGGTTTCCAATGGCTCTATATCTTCCTTATTGGTTTTCAATAACTCTGCATCTTCATAACATTTGACAGATTGGTGGTTTTCTTTTTTGAAGAGAATTGCATGATGGATGATTTGTTTCCAACAACTCTGCATCTTTCTTATTAGTTTCCAACGGCTCTATATTTTTCTTACTAATTTTCAATAACTCTGCATCTTCAACAGCATTTGACAGATTGGTGGTTTCTTTCTTGGAGGGAATTGCATGATTGATGATTTCCTAACAAGAAGAAGATGGGTTTGTCCTTGAAATACTAATTGTTATTTGCTAAATAGCGAAGAAGTTCCTCATCTATCTATGCACAAAAATTTATTTGCTCTTCTCGTAGTGATTTGATTCGGGCCAGACCTCAGAACTGTTGCGCTTAGTCGGGTCGGGCCTTGACATTGGGACCAGTTGGCCTTAGCCAAGTCAGGCACAGGCTTTGGGCCTAGTCAAGCTTAATTGGGTCAGGTTCGGGCATCATGTTGAACCCTGCCCGAAGCCTAAAACGAAAAAAACTTTTGGCAGGTCCAAGCGAAACTTTGTGTTGAAATTAATCTTCTAGTCTCGATCTACATGTGTGGCCCAGACTTAAACAATTTGAGGCCAGCTCAACTGCGATGACCGACACCACTACTTCAGGACATATGCGGGCTCGGGAAAGAGTTTGGTTCCTTCTGGGTCTCTTACTTCTATCGAGAGGGAAACAACGCGGTGGACTGGGTCGCTTCCTATGCTGCACATCATTCAGAAGAGATTCTTTGGAAGAATCACGAATCTGTTCCTTCTTCTCTCCATCATATACTCTTTTTCTGACTTTATTGGTTACACTTATGCTTGACTAGTGTGAGTCGCTGCTGTATAAAATAAAAATAAAAATAAAAATAAACAAAAATATTAAATTGCACAACCATATGTTAACTATTATTAAGCATCACTCAAAACTATAAGATCATAAGTTATTACAAAGTTATGGAACATTTAAGATCATGTGCTTAACTTTAAGTTAATCTTACTCTCTTCATATTTATCATTCTATGTACATAGATTTAATTTAATATTAAATTAGAAATTTTAAATAATTTTTTTAGATATTAGCTTATCATTCTTTAAGTATTACATGCATTTAAGAAATTAATTGCAAAATATCATGGTATACATCAAGATATTCCAACCACATTGATTCTCAAACTTTGGATCCTTTTTCAAATATTTACCTGCACATGACCAAGATCCAATCAATCTCCATACAATAGTCTTAAATAGAACTAATTAAAAAGAAAATAATCTTAACCATGATTTTAACTAACAAAAGGAACACGAATTAACTTGTCTCTACCATGTCTATTAGGAAAAATCTAATTCTATTTACAGTTTTTACATAATATAAAATACTATGGCGACTTTATTGATCTATATAAAATTTATCAATCTACATGGACTATTAATTTTTATTTGATAATCCAGATAACCATTTGTCCATCTTTTTTATCTCTCTCTTATGATGATGGTTATTTATCATCATAATAGTATAAATCAAACTTTAAATCAAGTTTGTTTTTTCAAAAGCTTAGCCAAGTTTGTTTTTCTTATAACTCAGGTTGGGTGCATGTAAATAGTACAATCATAAACACAATCAAATAGAAATTGCTATGAATTTGAGTTGAAGTAAGAGAACAATATAGGTAGTGATCTCAAATCATTGTCTAACCCAATGGTATAAAACTAGTCCTTGAGGTTGGGTATCCAAAATCATCCTATGATTTTGAGCTAAAATTTAGGGACAAAATGCTCTCAAATAAAAAAAATTAGGATATCAATACCTAATATATTATATTAGTATTATATATTAGGGTTTTTTGTATGGATATCCTTTTAAATATCGGATTTTGCTTGAATACCCTTTCAAAATTGATATTTGCATGTATACCCTTGTAAAACTATGTTATTGTACAAATATCCCTAATATAATGGTTGTTCTAACGGAGTTAAAAGGAGGTGGGCAGCCCAAATGCCCGGGGTTTGAAGAAGGCCATTTCGATCGCGTATGGAGGAGATGACAAGCCTAGGTTCTTGAAGAAGCTGGCCTTCAAGTTTAGGGATCCTGCGAATACCACATTGTTCATTCTTGACTAGTAACATAACAAACTTGCTTGCTATTTGCTTTCAAGTGATTCAGTTCTCATTTTACTATTGAAGAACGCTGTCGTGATTTTTATATGGGAGTTAGAAATGGTTGGAATGATACTTTCTTGTTTTTGTGTGTCTGGAATGGTCTTAGGAAAATGGAATCGTTGTCTTTAGTAGATATGTCATCTTTCAGACGCAAGATTTAGAGTAAATCCAATTTGATTGTGCAATTGCCCACTAGATTGTAACATGACCATCAGACTCCCGAATAAGGAAAGAGGGAAGGTGCATTTCTTCATGTATAAGAATCCCTGACATGATGCTCTGCATTGGTGCAAATAGGTTTTGAACAATTATTTCTATTCCAAAGTGTTTTATGGAGAGGATGCTCATGATAAAGTTTCTTCCAAGGCCCAGAGAGAAGATAGTAACTAATAAATACAGGATTATGAAGGCTATCACATTAATTAATGTATCTAAATTCTTTCCATCTATTATTCTATTAGAATTCTTTTTTGCATACACACCCTTCTAAATATAACAAATTGCATGAATATCCTTGTAAAGTTACTATTTGCTTGTATACCCTTATAAATGTTTCTATTTGCATGCCTACCTATTAAGGATCTTTTAGTCATTTTAACTTGAAACCGTTAATTTTTTAACGGCATTAGATGACATAGGTACGTATGCAAAAATAAGAATAAAAAAATGGTAGAATAGCAAAACAAGTATTTTACGAGGGTATACATGCAAATATCAATTTTGGAAGGGTATTCATGCAAAATCCGATATTTAGAAGGGTATCCATGCAAAAAAACCTTACATATTATATTATATTGATATTATATATATTGTATTTATAGTATATATTATATTATAATATATAATTATTCATATTATTGTCATTATAATTATTATTCATTTATAATTTTAAAATATAATAAATATATATATTGTACTTTATATTTATACATTGAAATTATTTAATATATTACTCCTATTTATCTTATTTTTCTAATCAAAATAAATATTATTATTAAAATAATAATATATTATAAGCATAAATAAAAATATTAATTCTATAATATTGATTAATATATTTTTATAGAATTAATGATTTATAAGATCAATAAATACATTTTTATAAAATATATTAATAATTAATATATTAATCATTTATTATAATATATTTTTATATAATTATTAAATATATTTTATGAAATATACTAAGGTTTGTTGGATATATGTGTCTAGTGATTTTGAATTTTTATGAAATGTGATGTCGTTAAATTATTAAAATATAATAAATGAATATGATGATTTGAGATATCGAGGATCAAATTGTTTTAAAATAAAAGTTTTTGGCGATCCGATTTAGATCACGGAACGCCGCATTAGGGCGCATCTCCATCAGACTCACGCGCGTCTTAAAGGCGGTTACTCAAGCCTGGGCGGTGGCATATTATTTTTACGCGTGCGAAGGGTTTAGAAGGGTTTTATTCCGCTTCAATGCAAAACCATCACTCAGTAGCAACGGCGGCGTCTCCCACCGCGCAGCGCTGAAACCCTAATCGTCTCTTGGCCATGCCTTCGAAACCCTAATCCCCCAAACTCGCTGCTATCCATCATCTCTTCTCCCATGGCGGCCGACATAGCGTTAGAACCCGAACCCCTGAATCCGTGCTGCGCGGAGGTAAGATTCAGATCCCTTCTCTTTCGTCAGTTCTCCGCCGAATTTTTGAATCTTTTATGTTTCTGATCCATGGTGACGATTGTTGTGCGGTGTTTCTTTGTTTCAGATCAAGAAACGGTATCAGAAGCTGGAAGAGAAGAGGAATGCTCTCCGGCAGGCCGTGAAGCTCCTCGAGAACGAAACGAATAAGCTCCTGAACGAGAATCAGAATCTCAAGAAGGGTAAGGCTAAGAATCACAGATTCGATAGTGGATTCTCCCTCTCCCATAGGCATTATTTGCTGCATTGTTATTTTCTCGACAGATTTGTGGATCACTGTGCTTCGTAGTTCATGGTTGAAGGTTAATTTATTGGTTGAATTAAATCAGGAGAAATGACGAGTCTAGATAGCTACCATAAATAAATCTGAAGAATTTGAATCCCTAAATTGTTTTTGAATTGATACTGTTATAACATATTCTTACCCCTTTGGGTCGAACCGATCATGAAATCGACAGTTTAAAGTTCATGCTGCATATTCGTGGTTGGTTAAGGAGACGAAAGCCCTAAGCAGCAGCATGTTCTGTTGCTATATTTTTACCCACAAGATGTTAAGAGATTGTGCAACATTTCGGTGGGCTAGGCACAAAAACAATAATGGGACATTACGTGAAAAACTGTTAGACAACCAAAGGACTTCTCTTAGATTAAGCAAACTAATAAGGTGGGTAATATCACCTTTTTCAGGCTTATAAATTTGTAAGGTTGTGACAGAGGGAGTTCATAATTCATAGAAAGCAGGTCTGATTATGCTCCCTTGTTAAGGAGGATTGGCAAAGTGGAGTGATTCCCTTCAATATGTTTGTGTTTTTGGTGTTTCATGGAGCCCATAATGCCACTGTGGTCTATTCCACTTAGGATTCAGCCAAAAGTTTTATTTAGGTTGAGATCACCCCAATATATCTCCCTTGCCTTCTATTCGTTTTCCTCTGTCTTCATTTTCATCTCATCTGTACTCATTGGTCTATTTTACCCTAGCATAACCATCACCCCAGGTGTCAGGACTCTCGTCATGTCCCCTAGAGTCATCACCTTAAAATCACATCTTATAACAATTTTTTGTTTTAATTATTTTTTAGGAAAACCCTTGTATTAGCATTTTCTTAGAGAGATTTTTTTTAATTTTATGAATAAACATGTATTATCATGATCTGGTTTCTGTTCTCATAGGAATTCAGTTCAATAATTGTCTTTTATGTCATTATGCCTTGAGGTCTTCTAAACTCAGATGAGAATTCTAATGCAGCTTATGAAGAGGAGCGGGCACGGACAGGGCGAGAGAAAGAAGCAAAAGAAAAGGAGTCCACTATTAGAAATCAGTTGGAGAAAGAAATGCATGACTTGAAGGCTGAGATGTCCTCCTGTCAGAAAAGTGGAAGTTCGAGAAGTGAGGCTGATGATGAAAGTGGCCTGATTCGCATTTTGGAGGCAGAGGGAGAAGTAGGAAGGCTCAAGGAACTTTTAGATGAAGAGAAAAAGCGAAGCAATTCTGAGAAGAAGAAGGCTGAGGTGGAGAAGAAAAAAGCTGCTGAAGCATGGAAATTTGTGGAAGTGGAGAAAAGCAAGGTAGAAGAAGTAAAGAAACATGTAGAGATTGCAAGGAACAAAGCTGATGAATACAGGCTTTGCCTTGAAAAACTAAAGATGGAAGCTAATGAAGCAAGAGAGAAGTTGATTGTGGAGATCTCCAAAGCAGATGATGCAAATAAAAAGGTTGAAGCTGAGAAACAGAAGATAAACAGAGAAAGGGAACGTGCTGATATGGAGAGGACAAAAGCAGAAGAACAGAGAAGGCTCATGGAAGTAGAAAGGAAAAAGGCAATGGGTGAAAAATACAGGGCAGATAATTTGTCCCAGAGGCTGGAGAAGGAGAAGCAAAGGAGTGAAGAATTACAGAGGAAAGTCGAGGAGATTTTATCTACCGGAAGAGATGTAAGGGGTTGTTCATGTTTTGGAGATAAAAGATCTAATGGCGGAACAAACATCAAAACTGCAGATGTCAAGCTTCTAAGAGAGCAACTCAAGCTAAAAAAGAAGCAAGTAAAGCATGCTAAAAGAATGAATAAACTAGAGAAAGCAGAAAATAGGTTTATAAGGAAAGAGCTTTCTCTCTTAAAACAGGATTTCATGCAAATGTCTTGCCGCTTTAATGTCCTTTACGACTTCCTATCATGCAGCATGGAAGGTACAGATAGCCTGGCAAAGGTTTGTATCTAATATCTTTATTTGTCATATGCACTACCTGAACAATGACAATTTTGCCTATCTAGAGGTAACCTTAGCATTAGTTGCCACAAGTAATTGTTCGTTAGTAGGTGTCAAATTCACAGGAATATTATGGATGCATAGGTCTGCACAATTAAATTATGAAAGCTACTCTTCCATGCAAAAATTTGATCATGTGATGGAGAACATGAAATGAACAAGATTCTCTTATTAATCAGGCATGCTTCTAAATCTTCTTTTATAATGCCAAAGAATATTGCATAGGAAACGATAATTTTGCAAATTTAAGACACATTGTCAGCCTGAATGAAGATAATGAAAATAGTATATATGCTGATATATAATTTTTACGTCTTACTAATATAATAGCTATGATGAATTTCTTTAAACTTTACAGTCATCTTGGCAGTCTCTCTCTCTCTCTCTTTTTCTTGAATTAGAAGACAAAAACTGATGACATAAGCTCAGTTTTTCCAAACTTTGACCTTAGTTACCCCTGGGAAAACAGCCATGATAGTTGTTAACTCAGCTTTTTCTCATGAACTGTACATCAGGAGATTGAGATAACTCATTTTTGAGAGTGCAGCATCTAGGTGATGCTCTTTTACTCTTTTGCAGAAAGCTGGAGAGTATCTACGTGACATTGTCATAAAATTCTTCAACAAGCCTGATTAGTCATGTTTTGGTGCATGAGATGTTTTGCCCCCAAGATGATACTCCAGCCTTGCAATTCAAGCTTCTTTTATTCTGCTGCCTGCCACACCCATATCCATGCTTTATCCAGACTCTGCCTGCAAATGCATTTAATAATTTTATGTCTTTCTCATTTTGCTCGAAATATTTATTAAATTTTTAGTAACAAAATGCTTTGGTGATCCTTTTCTGTTTTATTAACTTTCAAGCACTCATGAACTTGTTATGCAGAACGGCGAATCTCCAGAGCTATGGGGCTGCAACTTGCAGAACAACCTTTTGGGTCCCCAACCATGCAATTTTAACTCGCAAAGTGATTTTAGCTTGCCAGAGATATGCTATACAAATTCACTTAATCACCCTTGTTCTGCCAGGGAATGCCCTCGCCTACAGTTATCTAGAGGAAGCTGTACCCGGCCAACCTCAGGTATTAGTTCTGAATTGGAGCCTCCAGTTGGAGGTTCTGTCAGAATCAAGTCACAAAGTTCTGCCGTATGTTCCACTGCAACATCTTTTTCTGATAGCAAGTTCATGGGCTCACAGGGAAAGGATGCATTATTTGCCACTGCATCAACCGAAGTAGCAGAGAAGAGCTCCAATCAGAGATCATCCATTCTGAGACTGTCTGGTGGAGTGGCTAAAACTAGGCAAACAGAAAATATTGGGGTGGTGACAGAGAATAACAATAGAACGTCTGTCCAAAGAAATGTAATAAATGCATGCCTGAATTCATCTGCAGTAAGTGTAGTGGATCAGGCGTCTAATAGTCGCAGAAAAAAAAGAAGGATCCAAGATGCTCTAGAATCTGTTGCATGGTTATATTCTGAGGATGGTCAGTTGCATTTGAAGATAGGAGAGAAACTATCTGAGTTAAAATATCTTTTGAACAGAAAAGGTAATATCCCTTCAGGCGTGGAAAATTCTGGGATCTCAGAGTACTTGGATGACAGAAAGGGGTTTTGTGCCAAAAATCATAATGATCGCAGTAAAAAATCCTGCAAACACAGGAGTAACAAAATGCTACGTAAGCAGCAGAAGAATGATGTACTATACTTGAATCAAAATGACATTCAGAAGCAAGCAGAAAAGTATGAAACAGAAGACAGTAGGGTTCCATGCGCCCTCCGTGAAATGGCAAAACCTTTTCAGATGAAAGAGAATGCTGTATGCAGGGAAGAGCCATCTAATGCTGTTTGCAGTAAGCAGGCTGATTTAATTTCTTTTGAGAAGATGATATGTGGGGATTATATGAAGCTACTTGATCTGGATAGCGATACTGATGAAAGAAGGTATAGAGCTGCAATAGAGATGCCTCTTTCACCCACTTTGCCTGAAATTGAGTCTGCTAGCCTCAAACTATGTGTACAGGATGACTCTCATTTTCTGATAGAGGGAACTTTGAAGAGTTTTGAGACTGAAAGAAGTAATTCCTTGCCATTCCATACCTTTGATGTCATCGAGTTGGAGATTAGTTCCAACACTGTGAAACAGAAAGCCCCTCATTTGCAGGAACTGTCATTGAATGATAATCCAGTCTTAAGTCATTCATCTGAAGAAGTAAGAATTCATGGTACAATTGTAACAGATGGTGATTTCAAGCACCATGATATGCTGTGTAATATTGAACATAATCCTTCCTTCCTTGAAAATGATAGTAACATGGATGTTGAACCAACATATAATGTCAGTAAATCTGGCGACTCAGTGCAGAAGGCTAGTGATGCGCTGCCTATCATGGGGCTAAAGGACCATCGGGAGTTCAAGCACCTTGTTCATGGCCAACTAGGTCCTAATACCATTTCTGATTCAAAGGTATCTGAGGAAGCAGTGTCAGGAGGGTCTGACAAATCATTGCTCTCAGGAAGCACAAGCTGTAGCTTTCCAAAATTCACATTGCATTCCGAGCAATTATGTGAGAATTGTTATATGCATAATTCTATTCCAAAGATACATAATTTATCAAGGGAACTAGTGAATGTACCAAATGGAACCCATGGATTGACTCATGCCACAGTTACAACTTCCACAGAAATTCATATTGAAGGCAAAGGAGAAAAACATGATGGTGCAATTGTTTCTCAAAGTGGTGAAATGCTTGGTAAGTATAATGCAAACATTTTCTTACCCATTTTTTCATTTGTGCTTGGGGTATTCATTAATTTGAATCAGACACTGATATTTTCCTTTAAAATAGATAAAAGTTTTGAAGCTGAGAAATCTGAGCAACATGGTAATTTACTGGTCTCAGAATGTGCTACAAAGACGGAAGCTTCTGAATCAATGCCTATGTCCACCATCAGGAAGATCCGTGATCTATGTGCAGAGAGTGATGGACTTGAACTGGAGAAAATTCCCAAGTATTTTGTTGTGTTCTCAAATATGGATGATTGCAGCAAAACAAGGATATCACAATATAGCAAGACCGTTATATCTCAAGGCTGCATGGACACCCAAGTGCTTCGTGCTATAGCTATGGATCCTGAACTTTTACCTAAGTAAGTGATTTAATGACATCATTCTTTTGGAGGTCCTTGGCGGTTTAGTTTGTCAGTGTTGTAAAAACCATACATGTTTTAGTACGACTAAAACTTGTTTTATTTAGTTGTTTCGTTATAAGAATGAAGAAGAGGAAGACAAAAGGATGGATAGAAAAAGTGGAGGAAGAGGAGAGGTGGATCGAGGGGAAGAGTAGAGGGGTAATGGAGGAGTGAGGTGATAGTCTGGCCTTCTTTTGATATGAGGATGTGATTGAGAGATGTAGATCTGGTCTCTAAGAAGGGTGGGATTTTATTTTAGAAGAAACTATTCTTGAGAAAAACATGGCTCCCTGCATCTGTCATATATATATATATATTAAAACCAAAACTTGATTTAACTAAAATCTCATTTGGATCTTCTCAACCATATGTGTTAGCAAACCTTAAGATTTAGATATAAGTGTATGAGGTCTTCTTTCCATAGAACTTAGCAACTAAGCAGCCCTTATCTGTTAAATCTTGGCCATTAGTTAATTATTTGTTTTTCTTATTGAAGAGTGTTTTTTTAAACAAATCAGCTTGAGAGTCTACATATATTTAAGAAGAATTTATTCTTGTTGTTTCAGAGAGAAGGCTGCTGTTTTCTTTTCATTATTATTGTGCAATATTTCTGGTACACTGTCGGCAAATTCAAGATGCACCAGGAGTGGAGAATTTCTACTACCTTCTGGTTCTTTTGCAGAAGAGATTAATAAAGGTTTCACCTAACTTCTCATTTCATGTTTTTTGAATGTTGGAAACTTCTATTACTTTTATAGCATGAGTTCATCGAATATCATGGTGATTTGTTTCAACTAGATCATTACAAATGCTTGTCCCGAATAAGTATTTTACAATTTTTTCAGTGTCGAGCTGCATTGTGTTCCATGTCTCTTCCTGCAGTATAACAGCTTTTCATGCATCTTCTGTATCAATTGCATATTTTTGTCCTGTAACTTCTTTTTTGGTGGTGTTTTTGTCCTATAACTGGAACATTATTATTTAAGAAATGAGCCATCTGTAACTTGTCATTTTTTTTCTATCTTTATTGTTTACTTTATGCTATCCAACAGAAGAACAAGGTCTTGTCCTAACTTTTAGTCGCATGAAATGCTCTGTATATCAAAAGTGAAATTAGGTCAACTATTCAAAGTGATCAACAAATGGAGCATCTAGTAAAGGATCTATGAACATCTAATGAAGGTCATTATACAAGTTCATTGTACAACGTGCCATTCCTTTTTAGTGTATATGTGTCTGATTCTTTGGACAATTGTAGAACTTAAATTTATTTAAGAAATTCACAGTATGAAAATGGTGCAAGGGCTTGGTTAACTAGAAACCTATTGCAGCATTATGAGGGCTGGGCATCCATTAACCGAGGTGCAATTAATTGTCGTAAAAAAATAATTGTCGAAAAAGGCAAGAGGAAAATTAGAACTGTTCCTTGTAGCAGGAATTATGGAAGGCTGTTATTTTTCTTTTCATCTCCATGTTCAGTTGACTGAGTCAACTCTCCAGTTGTGCTAGCACCTTTTTATTCTTTCGAGTAAATGCTGTAGCATTAATATATGCAATGTTGCTGTTACTTTTATGTCATCAACACACTTGGAAGAACTAACATGTGCTCTTCTTGCAGTGTTATCAAATGGGGAGGCAAGATGGTTAATTCTAGAAATATGCCAACTGAACATTCTTGTTGAGCTAATTGAGGATTTTCTCATTAATAGAAAAGTTCTGTTGTACACTGACAGGCTGCTCGAGCCTTTGTCGGCATGTTTCTCATCACAGGAATTTCATCAGTTAAATGGGAGCGGTCTTTGTGTGTCTACTAGAGATGCAACAGTTGATCAAATTATTGCTGGTTGTGTCATATTTGCATCTATTTCTGCTGCAGTAGGTTGCATTGGCATTGTTCTGGAGTTGTCTTACAGAATTCTTCGAACGTGTAGAAATGATATTTCCTGGATTCTATTGGCGCTGCATGTTTTTGCTTTTGTATGTGGCGAGAAATTTTTTAATCTGGACGACTGTCAGTTTCTTCTAAATGCTATTAGATTGGTGGTTTCACTAGTTGAGCATGGGAATGAATCTGCACATTCTGCTTCTTGTCTCCATTCAACACAACATATGCTTATCTTTCCTCCCTGCGAGCAATGCCCATTTGCTATGGATGAATTTTGTATGGATAATTTTGCTTGTTCGCTTTTGGATGAGCTACAATTTTATGCCTTGGCTGGTAATATCAATCATCTGGATGGAAAAAAATCAACTGCTTCAATCGGCACATTCCAGTCATGCTCTGAGAGAAATGATGGAGGGACAGTCAGTAAAACTAAAGTCAGTGGACTGAAAACTGAGTGCGTTGGATCTTGCAGTATATACAAGTTTGGAAAGCTCGCTGCTGATCGGTCTGATTGTTTTCCTGAGAGCTCTTTTTGCTACTTTACAGATATAATTTCTTTGGTGGAGCTGATTGGGTGCTACATGGTATGAACTTTACCTTACAGTTAGCTCTCTCGCTTTCTATTGGTCTATTTCCTAGAACGAATCCTTGCCCCCACTCCCCACCCCTGCAAAAAAAAAAACCAAAAATAAGGAAATGAAAGAAAATGTACATGCACACTTGCATATCAACATGCGTGCACTAATGAATAAGGAAAGACCCCAACTTCCCAATACACAGAAAAAACTTGGGAACACAGTACTAATCATGTTATGTGGTTGCACTAGCATAGACTTGTCCAGCTTTTTAGCATTCAATGTTCAATCTAAACTAATGGAGATGTTGCATAAATACAACAGATCACGTACCAGTTGGTGTTTTTTTTAATTTAATTTTAAATTTAACCTTTGGGTTTTAATGCAAATACACAGACATGGGTTGTCAAGTTGTCTTTGACTGCTTTCAGCTTGCACTGCCGAATATAACTTTTCTCCAAGTTATTTCTTCATATTATCTAAATTCTCTGCATTAAACATGCTGTAGATATCTGATTCAAGTTGCTGGTTCCTATTTCTTTGCTGATGTCTGGTGAATAACATTATTCTGACTAATTCCTTTGCTGTGTTTGTTACTTAGAGATGGGACTGGACATACGACAAAATCGTGTCTCATATTGTAAATATGCTGGAGTTCTGCAAGTCTGAGGAGTTTTTAGCTGCTCTTTTTGTATTAGTAGGTCAGCTGGGAAGGTATGTCTCAATTTTGCAGGACCTGGTTTTCAAAATTTTAAATTGATTTCTGCTATACGTTACATCTTATGTTCACATGTTTGCATATTCAAGAGAAACGATAGTGATGAATAATGGAAATGCCTATTGTTTGTATGTACATGGTTCCTACTTGTGTTATGTTTGTAGAAAATAAACTAGAGGTGGAAAAAGAAAAATGAGGGTTTCCATCACGATCCCTTCCAGTGCTTCCTTTTCCTTCTTTCCTCTATCCTTGCATTAATATCAGCAGATTTCTGTTCTTTAGTTCATAATTTACCCTCTACTATGGGTTGGGAAGTAGGTTTAATGTGTATCTACATGCCTAAAGACTGGAAGGGGAGATGGGTGAGAGAGGGATAGGCGTGGTAATTATCATTGACTCACAGGTCCAAAACCTTAAGTTGTTGGGAGGAGGACCTGCCTAGGCTAATAAACCCATGTGCCATCCCTTTTATTAGTTAATGTGGGACTATGACAATCTCCCCAGTCTAATCTCATGACACACTTTTCATGGTCCTCTCCTACACGAGAGAGGAGGGCCTATCGGCCCTACTCGACCCTACAAGGTCCTCCTCGATCTTGGTATCCCCCAATGAGAGGTCCACATGACTAATAAATATTATGACATGCAATGGACCCGGTTCTGATACAATTTGTCACGGACTCGCAACCTAAAAGTTTAAGCTGTTGGGAGGAGGACTGGCTCTAGCTAATAAACTCATGGCATCTGTTTTACAAGTCATGTGGGACTTTGACATAATCTTGACCTAGACTTGTTTGTCTGACCGGACCTAACCTCGACTCTACCTGCATAACCTGACGTGTTGCATTTGTGGGTCCGGCGGTATAAGCTGACCCAGACCCACCAGTGGGTTGATCGGGTTTGGATCAACAGTTCTCAAACTGTCGTGTCATGGGAATGTAGATAGAAAATTTCTATATAATATAGTTTCAAAGAAGAGCGATATGAACGGCAGGTTTGGCTATATTTTTCCTTCTAAAAATTTTAGCTCCATGTGAACTGCATGGTTTGACTGTCAGCTGTCCAAAACGGCAAAAAAAATGTTTGACTATTTTCTCTTAAATATATAATGAATAGTTTTTATTGGTGCAGTCAGCTGTCCAGAACAGCCTTTTTTTTTTTATAAAAAAAAAGAAAAGAAAAAAATGGACAGCATTTTTTTGACTATCCATATGGGTTAGGTCCAAGTCAGCTGGATTGACCCTGGGACATGTTCGGATGGGGCACTTCTAACCTTCTCACAGGTCAAGAGGTGTTTGTGTCTGGCCCATAGCCACCTGATATATGAACTTGAGCTGGCCAACCTATTTCCACTCCTAGGGATGGATGATAAAGTTTGTGCTTGTTGGCTAAATAACTTAGTTGTATATATTCTTAGAGGTCTAAATGCTGCCTATTATTCCACATGATTCTGATGCGGAGACACCAAATGTTTCAGATTGAAAATTGTTGTTTCTTGTTTTTATTTCTGTAATTTATTGCCAATTGGTGATCAATCTCTTTTTCCTTGCTTGCTTTATGTTAAAGTTTATGATGCTTTGGAATTTTACAGTCTTAAATGCTCATTCCATTCGTTTCTGTTTGCCAGATTTGGCATCGATGATGGTGGCTATCTCCAGATTGGAGTTGCAGAGCTGAGATGTAGTTTGTCCAGGATTCTAGATGCAAGCCTTACCCAAAAAAGGAGTATCCCCACTCAATTTTCAGCTGTTGGTGCTTTGCTAAATCTTCTTCCATTCAATTTTGAAGAAATTGTTGATGGACACCCAGAACTTTCACAAGATGCTACTGAATATGGTTATGTCACGCAAGTAAAGAAGTGGTTTTCTCATCTAAGCATGGAACAACAGGCAATTTCATTTGAACTCTTTAGATAAGCTAATGAGCAGGGAAGATGATTTTTCTTTCCATATTGATTATGCAAACAATTGGTCACGTCATGCCAGTCTCTGTCTCCAATGCATGATCCTTAATTTGGAGCAGCATTCCTTCTTGCCCTTCGACACGCTGAAGATTATTGGTTGAACTTATTGTAGTCTAAATCTCTGCTTTCATTGAGATCATACTTGCTACGTCATTCCGATGGGATCTCAGTTGATTAATTGGTATAAATGAAAGTTCTACTGATTTTGGTTCAAGGGGCACCCAACTACAGGATTGATCAAGTTCTTATGGCATGGGTGTGGGGGCCTGGTGAAAATTGTGCTTATTTGGATACGATTTTGGTAAAGGAATTTTCTTTCAGTGCCATACAAAACATTTCTAAGGCCAATTCTCTTGGAGTGCATTTTACCTCCACTGCTCTCCTCTAGACTCAACGCACTGACAAGTCTTGCAGAAGCTAAACATTCTTGAAGTGCAAATAAATTTTGCTACATCAAATCATTATACCGCATGAGAGGTGAAGATGTCATTTTGAACTCATTAGTTTGACTTTGACAGGAGTGAATCTGGAGAGAGATGTATTCTGGATTACTCTGAATGCCGTTCTCGGTTTTGCATTAATATGAATGGCAAAATCTGCAGTGTTATTTGGCTGTCGTATCTTGTTGCATTAATTGTAATCAAGCCACCAGCAATTCTGTCGAATCTTTTCTTCTGTAAAGATCTTTATTCTTCAGAACCAGATGACTTGCATGGTCAATAGTCTTGCGTTGGTTTTTGCAACTGTTTGTATACTGGTATACTTGTTGCAATGTTCTGCTTGCGTTGCCAGTTTGCCGAAGTAACTTCAACACAATTTCTCGTAGTGGTGTCGTGTAGCGCATAAGGCCATCTTTTTGTTTACCTCTTTGATCCGTGGAAGATGTAATTGCTGCAGAGACTTGGAATTTTATTTCAATTTTATGTTCAAAGTTGGTATTCTCGAAATTCTTTGCATCCTGGTTACAGAGTCTGTACATATTCTATTATTAAAGCAGCATAAGATAAGAATGGGAAAGGGAAGCTGAGGCCTTTGGAGCTATAAGGAGCTTGTCCTTTTATCATCAATCAATAAAAGACGTTCATAAGAACATGTTAACTTGTGGTTGCTCTAAAATTATTCTTCATGCTGGATTGTATACAACTCTACTTAAAGATAAGGGATATCTTTGATTCCAGGGATCGGCAATGGCAAGTTTGGTAGGTTTTGGCAGGTGAGTGTCTCGATGAATCTGAGAGACGATGGGAGCCTTTGGAAGCAAGGTAAGAAACTAGTTATCCCTAAGTAGCCTTTAAAAATTCATATTTACTTTCTTACTCCAAGACCTAGTTAAAAGTACTACTGCTTAGCTAGTTATTCCTCCACCGTATTACTTTGAATCTCATCTCATGGCAGGCCTCTCAGCTGGCACATGGCTTTATGTCAAAAGCTTTCTATTGCCTTCTTATAAACACCAATAGTTCATTAAGATAACATATTATAAATATCCCGCACCAGCTTTTCCTCCATTAACATTGCTCAGGCGCCACCACTTGACTACTTGAGAGCACGGATGTCCCTCCATAAACCATTGTTGCTTGCCGAATTCTAGGTTTTTGACACCAAGCCTCACCTTGCTTTTTATGCTCGACACGCTCCACTCGCCTCTAATCCTGTTCTCCGGGGTTTTATTCTAGCTTAATTGTAACAAGCGTTTTGATAATTTTTTTTACAAAAATAATTATTGTTATAAGCAACAGTTAATCCAAAAAATTGTCCACTGAACAAAAATTATTTTCTCAACAGGATCACTTGTTTTCTAGAATGCTATGCTATTTATTAGATGGAGTACTGAACAATGAAACAAAAATTAAATTAAAGTTTTCCTTTTGGTTATGGGTAACGATCTTTAGTTGATTTAGTGTCTATTTTATACATGGGCACTTATTTTATACCTTAATCTGGGAGGTCACAAATACAAAAAGAACCATCACAGCGATTAGGGAGCAATAATTCAACAAGGGATATTCGTGGGTCAGACCGTCTAGTAAAGGTCATTAGAATAAAATTTTATTTGTATTGGTGTCATTTTGATAGTATATTCTCTTTTGAGTTCATTTTTTCTCTCTTTTTGTTTAATTAAGATAACAGAATAATATTTAAATTTTGGTGTGAAGGCTGGTAAATCAATCAAAGGAGTCCTACTGGGCATTCCCCCCCCCTCAAGTTAAGCAATATTCGTGGTGTCGTATCCCTTTTTATCTCGATAAATTCTACTATATTTCTATTTTTCTGATTATTTATACTGGGACTAAAAGTAATGCAGCTTTCTTGACATGGACGGGAGAGGATTAGTTTATGAGAGGGTTTGAAATAGGAAGCTGTATGGTTACTTCCTTTCAGCGACCTATTAATAAATGAATCTGCACCTGATTCTTCACAGCATTTGCTTTAAACAAATTTCATAGAAGAAAATTCTTCACATCATGTTTAGATAGTAGATTTGAAGCTCAAAGATCAGGTGTCCATCTGTTTGTTTTTCTGAAACTTGGCCAATAGGTCAGTCCTTAAGGAGTACCAGCAATTTTAAAGTCACTATAGTATTGCCATGATCCTTTTAACTTTTTTAGTTCTCCTAGTTTCTACTTTCTTATCATTGTTATCATCTCATGAGCTAGTACATGCCATAAAACACATACCGGAGAATCTATCTTGATGAACCAGACTATATAGACTCTGCTGGTGGAGTTTTTGCATTAGGCTTGTTCAATCCTGGTAAGTATCTTTGCACTTATTATCTCGGAATTTGGTACAACAACATACCGGGAAAACTGTGGTTTGGGTTGCAAATAGAGAAAAGGCATCATGGAGGATCATGCAGCCCAAGAATCATGGTGCATCAGAACCATATCCCCTCCACCCATGACAGCTGTCAGTGATTGAAAAAGGAGCCCAAATCCAGCTTATTTTTATTGACTTTGTTAGGACAAATTGCTGCTTCATGCAACAATAGCCTCCACTTCTGACTCAGTCAGGGCTCTCATCACCTTTGCAGAGACCTCCTGTGAAGCATAGCAGAAGCTAGTACGCTCTTTGCAAACAAGACACGCTTATGTGTTATGAGTCTTAAGGAGTGTCTAATGCTCACTAAGCATGATACTCACTTAATGGTTGAATACCTACAATTTATGAAAGTTAGTGCCGATGAACTTGCTCTTGTTAATACTTCAATTGATGAGGATGACTTGATTCTTCATACTCTCAATGACCTAGGCCTGAAATTTAAGGAGATTTATGTTGCACTTAGAGCTCAAGTGACTCCCAATGCCTTTGAAGAACTCTATGACCAACTCATTGAATTTGAGTAGTATTTGAAGAGAGAGAAAGTTAGATGTGAAGTTCCTATAGCCACTGCCAACTATACAAAAAAAATCAAATACTTACCATCACCATAACAAGGTTAGTCATAATCGAACCAATAATACCCATCCTTCCAATCATCAAAAGTGCCATGGTCCTTAAGCTAGTCATCCAGACAGGCCCCTCGAGCATGGTATCACGCTTTTAGCTCCTTCGTTATTGAGTATCACTTTATTCAATCAAAGTTTGATTTTTTCCTATTTATTTATTTTCATGGTGGCATTACTGCATATTTTCTTGTCTATGTGGATGATTTAATACTCACCTATAGTAATAACTCTTTTTTGCACAAGTTTGTTCAAGCTCATTTAAAAAAATTCTCTCAAAAAGAACAAGGGTACATTCATTATTATTTGGGTGTTGAAGTTATACTTATATCCTTTGATCCTTTTCTCACTCAATACAAGTATATCTGAGATTTACTTGATCATACCTATATGCTGGGAGCTAAGAAAGTTGCTGCTCCTTTGCTTACAACTGGTTCTCTTAGATGGTTCTCCCTGCATTGAAGCTACTAAATATAGATAAGTTGTTGGTGCTCTTCAATATCTTTTTTTCACTCGACGTAATATTCCGTTTGTAGTCAACAAATCATTTCGATTCATCTATCAACCCTTGGAAACTTATTGGAGTGCCATCAAATATGTGTTTCGATATCTCAAGAGAATCACTTATCATGGCTTACTGCTTAGGCAACATTCTTCTCCATTCCTTTATGCCTACTCCAACGCTGATTGGGCGGATGGCAAGATGATCACAAATCTACCATGGATTACATCGTGTACTTGGGAAGCAATCCTATTTTATGGTGTTCATGAAAGCAACGGTCTGCTACTCGCTCATCTACTAAGTCTGAGTATTAAGATGTTGCTACCACGATCTTGGAATTAGCTTGGGTTTAGTCTCTTCTATACAATTAGATCTCTCCATTCCCACTTACATGATAATTTATTGTGATAATATTGGCATCACGTATGTATGTGCTAATCCCATGCATGTTTCACTCCAGGATGAAACAGATTGCTATAGATTGCTATTTTGTGTAGGAGAAAGTTTCCAAAGGTTTTTTAAAAGTCTCTCATGTGTCTACTCAAGACCAGTTTGCCATTGTGCTCACCATACCTCTATCGTGGCAATGATTCACCTTTCTTCATTCCAAAGATAGGTGTATCTGATGGATCCCCTATCTCGCGGAGGTATATTGGCGAAAATCATTCCTTTCAACCATGGAGCTCAAGGATCATGGACCATCACACTGACCAAAGAATTCTTGCATATTGTGCAACTATTCAAGAACTTTCCACATTGGCAAGAATCATTAGCCCAAGAATAATGGAGCATAATGTTGACTAAGGAATTCTAACATATTGTGCAACTATTCAAATTTTTTTCTCATTAGTGAGAATCATGCAACCCAAGAATCATAGAGCATCAAGTTGACTAGAATCATGCAACCCAAGAATCATAGAGCATCAAGTTGACTAAGGAATTCTTGCATATTGTGCAGCTATTCAAAAACTTTCCTTTCCACTATGTTGTAGTCTAGGAAAGTATACCTTATTTGTAAATTATTCTTTATTTTTTTTTCTTCTCTATCTTTGACCTTGTGTACTATAAATTTACAAGCAATAGATGAATTGTAGGTGGCCTTTTACCTCAAACATATGGTCTCAATAATTCCTTTAGCTTCAATTTTCTACGCCATTGACATGGTGGAAAATGGTGAAGGCAGCGAGGATGGTGCGAGATTTCAGTATCATGCACCATTGATCTTTGGTTTTTCAAGAGTTGTAATGGGTTGGATTGGTGTGTGCATTACATGATGAATCAAAATCAGAACAAGAAAATGTTGCTCACCCATCTTATTTATTTTATTGAGAGATACAAAAAAACTCTTCAGTTTGCAGAAAATGATCTAATTAATTTATAGAATATGGTGGAATGCTTTGTTCGTGCTGGAAGTAGTTATCTGGATCAACTTTAGCCTTCACTTGTGCCAATCTTTTAAAGTTGTTCAAGAAGTACCTTTGCCCCCATTCAGTAGCTTTACGGTAGCTTGTCTTACCTTTCTCATTCCTGCCCAGGTCTATATCCCTGTAATTTAAGTAGGCAGCTCTTGGACTCTTAGAAACATAAGGAGCCAAGAAATTATAAAAGCTCTTCATCCAATCCAAATGCTTCTGGCTATCCTCGTTCGTAGGCCAACCCAAGTAGTGCTGGATATTGTACAAGTTCCCCTTCCTATGAGGAAAAGGAATGGCAGTCTCTTCTATCTCATCCATCCTCGCTCCCAAAGGATCCATAACCATTTGTACAGAATCATCCACTGCTTCTAATAAGAACTTCCAGATCTTCTCCAGACCCTCTGCAGGGATAGGCTTCTTCACAAAGTCTGACTTGGCCTTGAAGGAGCTGTTGGAATATGGGTTCCTATTCAACAAGAAGGTAGGGTCCAACTTAGGGGCTTTTGCGAAGTAGAGAGTAGAGTTCATCCAGCTCATCTCAGTGCAGTCTTTGGCCTCCACTCCCAACTCAGGAAAGCTCTTGTCAAGGATGGAGAGGAGCTCCTGGCGCCCGCCGAGGAACAAAGACTGGAACGAAGCCTGGATCGTGCGGTTCCCCTTCTCCTTGTTGCCGATGGCATTAACAAGAACTCTAATGAAAAGATTGTCATCAAGCCTCGGTGCCACTTTCTGCCACCTCCCGACTAGCTTAGTTACATCCTCACTTAGGGTTTTCTGAACCTGAAAAACAGTGACCGTGGGGGGAACGTAGACTAAATTGATCTTGAATGAGAGGACTATACCAAAGCTGCTTGCACCTCCTCCTCTAATGGCCCAGAAGAGATCCTCACCCATGGACTTTCGATCCAAGAGCGTGCCACTGGCATCTACGACGACTGCGTCGACGATATTGTCGGCGGAGGTCCCGTACTTTCTCATCATGGTCCCAATCCCACCTCCACTCAACAGCCCACTGACGCCGACGGTGTGGCAAATGCTCGCGGGGAACCCGGCAGTTTGGTTCTTGGCCCCAACATTGATGTGGTAGTACAACTCGCCGATTGTTGCACCAGCTCCAACCCATGCGGTGCCATCAGTTGCGTCAACCGCGACCGATGCAAAGTTGATAAGGTCGAGGAGGATGAAGGGATCGCCAGATGAGACGGAAGATAGTCCCTCGTAGTCATGGCCACCGCTCCGGACTCTAATGCGGAGGCCTTGGGCCTTGCCACATTTGACCGCAGCTTGAACATGGGAGGCATTGGTGGGTGTCAAGATGATGGCCGGCATTGTGGCATTAGGGGTAATGGACCTTATATTTCTGATGGAGGAGTTGAAGACATCGGCGTAGGAAGTGGTGCTTGGGATGTGCAGGAGTTTGGAGGTGGAGTTACTAGAGCTAGTGCTATTGAGGAAGCACTGGATGAAGGCATGTGGATTGGTGGCGTTGGTGGTGGTTGCATCTATGAATGTAGAGGCCGAGAGGAAGAGAAAAGAGAGAATAGTGAGGTTGGCTACCATTGCGGATGCCATTTCTGTATCTCTACGACGTTGGCTATGGACGGTATTTATACAAGGAAGAATAAACTCGTTGGAGAGTATCCGAGCATATCTTGGGTGATTTATTATATTCAGTGTATCCGAGCATATCATGGGATGTAGAGGCCGAGAGGAAGAGAAAAGAGAGAATAGTGAGGTTGGCTACAATTGCGGATGCCATTTCTGTATCTCTACGACGTTGGCTGTGGATGGTATTTATACAAGGAAGAATAAACTCGTTGGAGAGTATCCGAGCATATCTTGGGTGATTTATTATATTCAGTGTATCCGAGCATATCATGGGTGATTTATTATATTCCATAATTTCCCGGCAAAAGAAATAGCTTAATTATGATTTGTTACTTTACAAAATTTTATGCATTGCTTAGTGCTTACCCAAAATAAAAAATATGATATAGAAATATTTACCCCAAAAAAAAAGGAGAAAGAAGAAAGAATTAAGAAAGTTATGTATATCTCAGTTGTTCTGATCTGTTCAAAGAATGGCCTTTTTATAGGGAGTGAGGCCAAAGGGAGTAAGTTCAAAGAAAGTAAGTATAGAAGTATAAAAGTATACAAGTACGAAAGTATAAGAGCATAGAAGTACAAAAGTATACAAGTACAAAGGTATAAAGAAAGGAGATATATAGAGTGTTTCCATATATCTCAACATCCACCTTCAACTTAAGGTGGTAACGTAGAAACTAACTCGAGTTTGCTGGTAAGTTCACTGAGACGACCTGGTGGGTGAGACTTCGTAAAGATATCAACAAGCTGATCTGCAGAAGTAACGGGTCGTAAGTGGAGAATGCCATCGTTGAGATGTTGCCGAATAAAGTGGCAATTAATCAATCTCAATATGTTTGGTGCGCTCATGGAAGATATCATTATGAACAATCTGAATGACACTCTGATTGTCACAGTGAAGGAACATCTATGTCAGTCAGTAGTCAGCGAAGCCATAAGAGCTCAAAAGTTGCATCAGCAACTGCGCGATACTCAGCCTCAGTGGTGGAACTGGTAACAACTGTCTGCTTCTTACTCTACCAGAAATTGAGAGAAGACTCTAGTAAGAAGCAGTAGCCAGTAGTTGAACGACAATCGGTAAGGTTACCAGCCCAGTCCGCGTCAGAGTAGGCCCGCAGGTCAAAGGAAGACTGAGATTAGTGTAGACCATGAAAGAAAGTCTCCTTAATATAACGCAGAATTCGAAGGACAGCGGCATAATGGAGAGAATGAGGTTGGTGCATGAACTGACTAACTATGTGGACTGCATATGCAATGTCTGGCCGTGTAACTGTAAAATAGATAAGAATGCCAACCAGCTGTCTGTAGAGAGTGACAGCAGGCAGAGGCACACCATTAGTGAGATTAAGTCGGGCGTTATACTCTAATGGAGTGCTAGCCATCTTACTATCTGTCAAGCCTGCTATGGAAATAAGATCTGAAGCGTATTTGGCCTGAGAGAGATAATAGCCATATGAGGAGGAGGTTACCTTAATGCCGAGAAAGTAATGGAGAGTACTCAAGTCCATCTCAAATTGCTGACTAAGATAGTCCTGAAGAGCTCGAATGCCAGTGGCGTTATCATCTGTAATGAGCATATTATCCACATAGAGAAGGACAATGATGGTGCCGACATCAGTCATAGGAGGAATAATGCGGAGTCATAGGAACTGGGTACAAATTCCTGTTGTGCAATCACAGAGCTAAACTTGGTAAACCAAGTCCGTGGAGCTTGCTTAAGACCATAGAGAGCATGACCAAGACAACAGACTTTGTGAGGAAGGTGCTCATAGCCAGGAGAAGGCTTCATATAGATTTCCTCTATAAGATCACCATTGAGGAAGGCATTTTTGACATCCATCTGAAATAACTGCTAATGCTGAATTGCAACAACTACAATCAAAGATCTAATAGAGGTAAGTCTAGCAAGAGGAGCAAATGTCTCCTCATAATTAATACCATACTCTTGAGTGAAGCCCTTCGCAACAAGACAGGCCTTGCATTGTTCAAATGATCCATCTGCTTTAGTCTTAATCTTGTACGTCCACATACAGTCCACCACAGACTTTTCAGGAGGTACATCCACCAGATCCCACGTATGAGTTTTGGTAAAGGTATCTAATTCTTTGGACATAGCCTTTTGCCAAAGAAGGTCAGCACTAGCCTCACGATATGTGCGAGGCTAAGAGTGGCAAGGGAAGAAAAACAATGGTAATCTCCAAATGTGGAGGAGGTGCACTTACTCGACTAGAATGGTGGGGTTCGACAGTTTGGGAGGGCTCAGGTGGAGTTGGTTGGTCCTAGGGTGACTCAAGGGCATGTGATGCCACATGATGATTGACGGACATGTTAGAGTTATTGGGAGCGGCCGAAAACAAATCACTTAAAGAGCTTGAATCACTTGCAAAATGGTTAGTGGACTCGGAAAACAAATTAATAAATGGATCAGTGAATATGGGCGAGTTACTGGAGTAGGCTGAAGGAAAAGAGGAGACACTGCTAAAGAATTTGTGTTCCCAAAAGTCCACATGACGAGAGAGCTGAAGGCGCTTGGTTACGGGATCATAACAACGGTATCCCTTGTGTTCAATGCCATAACCAAGGAAGCAACAAAGCTGGGAACGAGACTCCAACTTGGTGCGTTCATGTGGGGGAAGGAGAACAAAGCAAACACAACTAAAAACTTGAAGAGCGCTATAGTCAGGGAGTTTACCATGTAAAAGCTTGAAGGGAGTTTTATTGTAAATGGTGGGTGATGGGACACGATTGATAGTATAGACAACGGTGAGAGGAGCTTCACCCCAAAAATGTTTAAGAAGAGAGGCAGAGATGAGCAATATTCTTATCGTGTCCAAGATGTGACGATGTTTACATTTTTCTCGTCCATTCTGTTGGAAGGTGTAGGGACAAGAGCGATGAGAGACAGTGCCATTTTGCTGCAAGAACTCAAGAAAAGATTTTTCGTTATATTCCATAGCGTTATCTGATTGGAAAATTTTAATGGTACAAGAGAATTGAGTTTGCACCATTTTATAAAATTTTTTGTAAGTGTCAAATAATTCAGAACGCCTATACAAAAGATAAATTCATGGGTTACGAGAATAATCATCCACAAAAATGACAAAGTAGTGGGATCCCCCTTCAGTGGAAATTGGAGTTGGTCCCCAAATATCAGAATGAACAAGATGAAAAGGAGCAAGAGAAAATGAGTCGTTGGTATTAAAAGGTAAATGAGTTTGTTTGCCTAATTGACAAGAAAGACAATCAAATTTAGTAAAATCTACTGATCCAAGGTAACCATTGGAAGCTAACAATTGGATGCGAGGCAATGAGGTATGACCGAGGCGAGAATGCCAAAGACTGGAGGAGGTGGTGAGAGCAACGATAGTTGGAGACACTGTGGGAGGGATCTGCAAGTGATCTAGCTCAAACAAATATCCAATCTTATGGCCCGTCCCAATTAACTGACTCGTTCGTGGGTCCTGCAACCCCGATTAGTAAAATGAAGTTCGAAACCCAACTCACAAAGTTGGCCAACTGACAGAAGGTTCAAAGACAACTTAGGTAACAAATATATATTACCAATTGTGAGATTAGAAGTAGAAATTGATCTAATATGGCTAACAGGTAAATGAGAACCATTAGCAGTGTAAATAATGTGGTTAGGCCTGAGGACTGTTTTCGTAGGAAAGAGAATGAGATCAAATGTCATATGATTACAACAGGCTGAATCTATAAACCAGAAGGATTTACCCGTGGTGATAGATAGGGCGCGAGTCAAAACTTGGTGGATTAAAGCCTCAATTTCAGTTGTAGTAAGCACATTGGTTTAAGAAGAAGACTAAGAAGCAGATAAGGTAGTTGAAGCAACTGCAGTAGCATGTCGGAGGGCACCTCGAGACTCGTGAGCCTTTTTTTTTGCAACTTTAGGCAATATTGGACTACATGACCATCTTCTTTGCAATATTTGCAGAAGTGCTTTTTGAAAGATTGGAGAATGATTGGGCTGTGGTGCAGAATGATTGGAGGAAGGCTTGGGAGCAGCAGCCATAACAATCTTAATAGACTGCAACTTCATTGTAGGGCAGCGATTCTTTTCAGAGATTAGTTCTGTAACTACGATGTCTATGGTAGAAAATGGTGCACGATGGAGAAGGAAGGCCCGAATAGATTCAAAATCATCTCGTAGAGCCATCATGAAGTGCATGAGCTAACTACAATCACGATATTGAGCGAAGAGCTCTATGTCGGTGGTACAATGCAGCTGTGGTTATGCAGTAGCCAATTGATCCCAAAGATTAGTGACTTAAGAATAGAAATCAGTTATAGATTGACTTGGTTCCTGACGCATCTGGTAGAGCTTGGTCTCGATCTGAAACTGGAGTGATGCGTCGTTGGTGCAGTTGTATCGGTTCGCCAAGAAGTCCCACACAACTTTAGTGCTTCCGAGCTTTGGAAGGAGGCTGTGAATGGAAGGAACTGAAGTGTTGATGAACCATGAGAGAATCTTATACTGATTGCTTTCCCATTCCTCCAAGCAGGTCGCATACTCTATGGTGGATTCAGACGAGGTCTTCTCAGGCTTAGGAAGTCCCCCAGAGACGTAACATCATAGTTTTCTTCCTTTGAGAAAAACCGTCATAGTGGAAACCCATAGATTGTAGTTGGTCCCATCCAAAATGATCTCAATAGGATGAGTAACATCGTTTTGGGAAGCCATAATTGTTGCGAAAAGAGAGGCCCAAAAGTCAAAGTCAATAGTCAAAGACTTACGTGGAGGATGATGTAGCTAAGATTGAGGTGAGGCGTGCGTGGGAAGAGTGCCATGCATGAGGTTTGCCTGGATCTGGAGTGGTAGACGCGTGAGGCGACGGTTGGACGTAAAATTTTGCCGGATTGAAGATCGGTGTTGGGTGAATAGCCTTACGGTGTTGGATTGCCGAGATCGATCTTCGAACTGCTTCAAAAGGACATGAAGAGCTTCGGGAACTGTGAGAGGAGAGGGAAAAACCAAGCAAGGCTAGGATGAACTCTCATGAAAGGAGAAGCTTGTGGAGGCACCAAAATTCTAGCAGCTATGATACTATGAAGAAAAGGAGAAAGCGAAAAGAATTGAGAGAGTTATGTATATCTCAGTTACTCTAATATGTACAAAGAATGACTCTTTTATAGGGAGTATAGTAAGTTCAAAGGAGGTGAAGTACAGAAGCACAAAAATATACAAGTACAAAAGTATAAGAGTACAGAAGTACAAAAGTACACAAGTCTAAAGGTACAAAGGAAGAAGATATATGGAGTGTTTCCATATATCTCAACATTACCAAAAATCAAGATTATGTTATTCAAATATTTCCTTAGACAAAATATGGAATCTAACCAGAATTACTATAAACAAATAATTGTCGACTTTGAAATGGAACTATGTGATTTTCTTGGGGAGATCTACACTGTATTGGGTTTAATGCATGTAGGATTAATTGATGGAAGAATTACTGTGATCCACAGTTACTCGAATAGCTTATCATACATGAAACTTACATTGTGGGCATCCTGCAAAAAAGAAAAGAAGAAGAAGAAATGATCAAATATTGAAGTTGGGAATCGACACAGTATCGCAGTTCGACATTTACCCGGATGACTGAAGTAAAAGCATCTTCAACAAGGTCGTTGGCATGGCAAGCTCACAACAGATTAATTCTTTTCAATGGGCACCTGCATAGCCCTGACCATTTCTTTTCATATCATTTGAACTGAATGGTCTTCTATATTATGTTGTTTTTTAATCTATAAATTTTTTAACTTTAGAATTATGCGAGCTTAAACAACCGACTTCAAGTATACATTTTATTTGGAACAGGGTGCTTAATTTGAAATAATTCATATTTGATGAAATTAGAAAAGAAATACCTCGTGCACCGTGTGGGTAATATTGTAGTGTTTTTCCTAAATCCAAGACGTGAAAAGGACTTTCCACCACCCAAGATATCCACGCACCATGGAAATTATTATTCCAAACCATGCAATGCGCATGGTTCATTTATACGAACGATAGCGCATTTGATGGGTGCCACTGATTTCATCAATCATAATTGTTTTATCGAGTAGATATTATATTAAATTCCTATCAAAGAAAAGATTGGAGCAAACGGTGTGCAATCATAATTGTTTTATCTAGTACATATGTGTTAAATTCCTATCAAAGAAAAGATTAATTGGATGTTAATTTTTTTTTTTTGCCTTCTCAGTAAATTGATAGCCGATTTCTTCATTGACCGGTTTTGTTCTTTCTTTCTTTTTTTCTAAGTATTTTGCTCAAATTAAAAAATTGGAGCAAACGTATAAGATGCGACAAAACCAACAGCCCATGGGAAATCGCTTGACCTCGCGTAAAGCAGGCCATAGAGCGCGACAGCCATTAAAAGTGAACTGTTTTAAAAGTAATGGCACGTTCTGCGGTGCACCTCTTATTATTTAATTATTTCAATCTCGCAAGCTTATGGAGCTCACATTCACTTAATTTATTACAGAATAGTAATTAGCAGTTTACTAGCTCCCAGCCTCCCAAGAGTCCATATATATATATTCTTGGAACTTCGCTTGCATGGAGGAAAGCAGGACCTCAAGGGCAGAAGGTAACCTTATAGTTGGTCCCCCCGGGGCAAGTGAAGGTGCTGGTCTGATCGTCCTTGGGGTAGCTGTACGCATCCGGGCATCTGTCCTTAAAGTACTTGGAGAACTTGGTCCATGCCTACAATTTTTTACCCAACCAGTCATTCGGATTGGATCGGATCTAATACAAGAAGGTTAAAATTTAATTTTTATTAATGATTATTTTTGGTGATCTAATAAATTTAAACTTGTTTTAAGAAAAAAGTTCCCTAATAATAATGGTTGGATAATTTTGTAATTTTGTTGAACCTTTTAAAGTATTAAAACTATATATTTTCTCGTGTTGCCATCATGGGAGATCATTGGACTAATGACAAATGCATGTGATATCCCAAAGTGTAGCAGGAGATTTATTATTTTGTATAAGCATGAATTTATAGAACCTTTTTCCAATAAAAAAATATCTTAGAGATTATAATACATATTGGCCTTAACGGGTCTCTTCAGTTTCGACTCTGTTTCCCCATCCGCCCCAATCTCAACATGCCCATCCCCATCGGACGGTCCCACAGGCGAAAGAATATCAAATGTTCTTTCATGCCAAGGACCCAACCTGAACCCAAAATTATAATGGAGCCTTGTCTGACTTTTAAGTCAAAAGTATCAACCCATTAGAGTTCCTTATTTTCTTCCTAAATGCAGTTATATGCTGTAAAAATGGCATTAGTTTTTCTTATGTTTTTAAATCCCCCAACAAGTAGTTGTCTCAAGTGCACCTATTTAATTACGAATTCTAAACATCTTTGACTACCATTAAAGAACACTTCTTTTGTATAATTTTTAAGTATACACTTGAATCCATATGTTTGGTTGAACAATGTATCTTTCTCTAGCCACGTATTCATTAACATCCTCTTCTTTGGTCTTTTTATTGAATAAATTTTATGCCATCCTTCTTTATACCCTAATTTTATTTATCTTTTTTAGATAAGTTGTAGTTTAATCAATATTCTAATAGAATGGATAAAAGTTGGATAAATAAGTGGAGATCCGGTGCCGAATATTTGGATGAAGTTCAGAATTTTATTAAATTTGCTTATGAGAAATCTAATATAAAAGAAAAGATTTTATGCCCATATCGAAAATATGTAAATAGTTCTTCTCTCGTTCCAAAAACTATTGAAGAATATTTGTGTACAATAGTTTTCTAAAGGGTTATACTGAATGGGTATTTCATGAAGAGTCCATATTGCCGACTCCATGCAACCAACTCTCCTATTTAGAGCACACCTCTAGTTTTGGATCCAGTAACATAGAAAGAAATCTTGTATGAGAAGATGATATAAGGGGCATACTTAGAGATGCTTTTAGCATGTATATATATACAGAGTTTTAAAATTTTTAAATAATTTTTTCAAAAAAAATTAATTATAACGACGTTTTAAAGCGTTGTTATAAAAAATATTAGCGATGCTTTCTCCAAGCACCGGCAATTTTTTTTTGCAACGTTCATATAGTCGACGCTTTTGCGACGCTTTATAAGACATCACCAATAAAACTAATAATGCTTATAAACATCGGTATAGACAATAAAAAGCGTCGCTAATCTATAGGGACTTCCGCTATTAGATACTGCCTTCCTAGAGATGGAAGCGATAGCTACAACGCTATGCTATTGAGGATAAAGGATAAAAGCTAGAGGATAAAAAGCAATAACAAAATTAGCAGAAGGGATGAAAATGAAAATGTTGATCATTGAATAGAGAAAAGGTCCCTTCTCTGGATCTAAACAATTGTCTGCTTTCTCTAACACTGACACCTGACATCTTCGATTAACACCATTTTGATCACTTTCCCTTGAAGTTTGCTAAAGTCAATTTTAGTTTTTGAACTATTTATCTCCATTTCTGACATCCTGACTTCTTGATAACCACTGATACTGCTTAGGTCTTTACCCCTATATTAGGCTGATGACTTTTCTTAGTAACAAGAATGATATAGAACACGATTAGCCTTTGAATTAACGCTTAACCTCTTAGGTAGCTATAATCATAATTTGTCAATGTTTCACCTATTTGTCACTGTGAAGCCACTCTCGCACCACCTAAGGAACAGGCATGCTAGAGAACTTGTCCACACAAGTTGGGTGGCAAAATTATGGGGGGTGCAGGGCATGCAAACGACATCGAATCAGCCGACATGATGATAATTGAAGAGAGGACAAAGACTAGTAAGGATCTAGATGCCTGGACCTTCAAAGACTTTCACCATCGTCATGCCACTTCTTGAAAGAAATATATCCCAATAGAAATAGAGGTGTAACATTGGACTGCAGTAGTAGAAATTTTAAGTTATAGCTACTCCTAGAGTAGAAACTACTGGTAGATTAAGAACTAAGATAAATTATAATTCTTGATTTGAATTGTCGAAGGGATCTATATAAGGTATAGTTTTCACTCATTTATACTAATAGATAATAATTGTCCACTTTGACGGTTGCCACTGTGTCTGGCTTCCACTCCCAATGATTTTGATAATTGATGCTATTTATTCTCTAGTACACACGTTCATTGGCAAGTGTTTTGCAATAATGATCATATTCATAATTATTAGATGTTGTGAAGAGCCGTTTATACATTTATTGCATGTCGACACTAACCATAGAGAAAATCGGAGGATTCTTAGGTAAGTCATTCTCTCTACTCCATTTTTTCTTTAGAAACTCTCTCTCTCTCTCTTCCATAGTTTTTTGGAGTTCAACTAACCTGAGCATGGAAGGATTCTCTGTAGGAAAATCTCCGGTAAAAAAATTTTTAGTTTAGGACAAATTTGTATCTTAGGAGCCTAGTCAGCCAGTTTACCATCATCCATCAGCACGAGGCATTTTACTTCGGATAGCAGTTGACTACAATCTTAACTCCGGAGTCGGCCGATCTATTGACCATTGTGTCCTTGGATGATGGCCCAACGTCAGCTTGCTAAGAAAACTAGTCCAGTAAAACCACCACTTGCTCGCGGGCTCGTGCCCCTCGGTAGGTACAGCGGAATTTAGCAATGCTGCATTTATGAATGAACGAGTTTTTCCATCCCCCTGCCATGTAAGTTATCCTTGTTCATGATGACTTCGTAAGTTCTTTTGGGCAAAAAGCAGGTCAAGTGTGGAAAAGTCTTCCAGGGATAAGTCTTGCATGCCCTCAGAATTTTCTCTTGACTCTGTTATAGGAGTCTTGGGATGCAGACGACGGGAGCAAAACGTTGCCGGAGATTATTAAGATGTCGTCATTGTTGAAAAATCTCCCATGCGTTACCTTCCAAAGTAAGTATGCAAGACTATGATAAAATTAAAGTCATGCACTAGTTGTTAGGATCATCATGACAACACTTCTAGTCCGCCGGAGGATTAGGAAGGTTTCTAACCTGTTCAACTTAGAGTGGACCGTTGCCAACCTAAAGACAAGAGTCAAGAAGAGCCAAGTTTATCTTCATTTGAAACCAACTTACTTGATCTCCTAGATGCACTCGATACACTTGAACAGCAAATATAAATCTGACACATGGCTTTGTTGGAATTAATAAATTTTCTACGACTTGCCCAGAGAATTCTAATGCCTCCTTTTAACCTCATCTCTATACCTATTAAATGGAAAAGAAAGAGAAAACTCGGCCCCTCTCCACAATTCAAAAAGAATTAAAAAATATTAAAAAAATTAGAGATTTTTGAAAGTCATGTTGGAAAAGAAATTTTGCATAAAAAATTACACAAAATTATATAAAAATAGAGACATTTTTGGAAGTCATGTCAAAAAAGAAATGTTCTAGAAAAAATGTGACATTTTGTGAAGTTATATATGTTAGAAAGAAAAATTTATATGAAAAATTGCATATATGCACACAAAAATAAACAAAGCATATTTAATCAAATTCAAATGAGCCATAAAATTCAAAATTTTATGTACAAAATTCAAATTTTTACATACTAAATTCAAAAAAAAATTGATGGATTATAAATCATATAAATATGTAAAAATTATCTAAATATATTAAAGTTATCCAAATATGTTATATCAATGGACCAACTAAATTTGTTTTAACTAAATCATGAACAAAAATTCCATTTAAACTTTCCTGCTCCATTTTTGTTTCAGAGGTTAAAACTGGTTGAACTTTCTTGTGGATATTATAAAGAAAAAATTATGAAAAAATGCTACTTAAAAAAATTCAAAAAAAATCTAGAAAATCATAAAATAATTGACCCAACGTACTACGGATATTTTTAGTGTCCACCTATATATTCTTTACTACTAACTTTATTTGTTTTCATGAATCAGACTTCCATGCATGGTATATCTTTGTTAGAGGAGAGTTAAAGATGAAGTGGTTTTGACTTGATTGCGATCGAAGCCTAACTCATTTGTATTATTACTTAAAAGTAATGTCATTTATAACATATTTGTAATTATTTTTAAAGTTCAATAACTTCTTTTAAGAGATCGTACCGTGATATTATGGTTATATTAAGTTTACATATAATTTATTTTCTGGTAGTTCTTTGTGGAGATTTGCTTTATTATTTGAATGATTTTTATATAATATAATGTACTTCTCAAATTATTGAATATTTCATGGTTCATTCATTTATAACTTTTCTTGGATTGGCTAGGCTTAGACCAACGTTGGTCAAAGTTTGCTCAGAAAACAAATCTCGCAAAAGTGGAACTTTGGATCCAAGAATAATTTTGAGTGATTGTTGATCATTATCTGATAACCCCAGAGTTCAGTTCAACAATCTTTGAGGTTTCCACAGAGGGTCCGAAGCACTATAGCTGCTCGGAAGAAATAAAAAAAAAAATCTCTCTTTCCATCCATTGATAGAGAAGGAAGTTTTTTGACGGCCCTTCCAAAAAAAAAAGTACTACCAATTTTTTTTGGTAGATGCCTCTTCAGAGTAACACAAGCTCGGAAAAAAGTGATAGTAGGATGGATATCTTGAATAAGACACAGAACAATAAAATCAATGATAACTCATAAAGAATTAGGAATGAGATGGGTTGGAGCTAAAACGTAATACCTCATCAATCGAACAATGAAAATGTGAAGAGGAAAGGTACCAGGGACTAGATAGCACTAGTGCTTTATATATAAGTTGAGCCTGAGAGATCGGACCGGATATAGTAGAATAAAATAATAAAATCATATGATCATAGGAAAGATACTAGAGACTATATATAATATAATACAAGAATAAAATCTTATTATTTGGTATAAATACTAAATTTGAACATAACAATTAGATCTCATAATTTTGGAGATTGCTCTAAGTTGATATACTAAGATTGTGCATGTAATATGTGACAACAGTGATATCCAAGATCGTACATAATATAATGATTGAGATTGTGCATGATTCTGACAATTAGAATAGAAACATCTCTCGGAGAGAAAACATTTGTTGTGCCGAGAGTCTTCCATTAAGGACCAAGAAAAAAACAATACCAGAGAAAATCCAAATTTAATCGGAAAAGATCAAAATCACACCACCCTTTGTTGACCAGATCGAATTTAAAAAAGCATAGACCGAAGCAGAAGAGTGAGGAGACGAGAGACTGAAGAGACAGTGTCGTTCCCGGCTTAGTTCTCCTCCGGCCGCCACACCACCCCTTTTTCTTCCCGTTCCCTTCTCTTCCACCACTTGGATCGCTGCCCATGGCTAGTTGTAGTGGCTAGAAGAGAAGGCAAGAATAGGACGAGACACATCGTTTTGGACAGCGATAGAGAGTTGAACACATTAGAATAAGAAATGAAGAGTGGGGTTAGAAAAGAGAAGGAGAGGATTATAGTGGGAAAGATGGTGATCTTGTGATTTGAAAGGGAAAAAGCAAGGAATGAATGTGGGTAGATTTCGTGATGGACAGGATACGAGGAGGAATAGAAGGGAAGGAAAAATAAATTAAGAGTTCGCGTCAATTCAAATAAATAAAAATTGAAGTCTTTATGCCAAAAAAATAGTTCCAAATGTCAAGAGAGTTACTGTATCAGAACCATATCCATCACGAAGCCCATCATGCCATAAGTACATTCATGCGACATAAAGAGAAATAATATGACAAAAGAAAAATTCCTTATAAGGGGGCGACGCAGAGGCACTGAGATTTTAGTAAGGTTATTTCTTAATCAGAGTAACTTTATCATTTAATTCATGTTATTAATGCATGTATCTTTTCTGTAATATTTTCTAAACATTTATGATATTAGTTAAATAAATTCCATGGACCACCAGTCCTAACATATATTTTTCATTTTAGATAAAAGATAAATATATATCTATTAGAGCACGAAAAGAAATAAAATATCTCTTACTCATGTCAGTTAAAGAAATAATATTTTTTATTCTTACCCTACAATTTTTTATTCTTAGTTATATTTCTAAATATTTTATTTGGTTCTGCTCTTTCGTAAATAGAATTATGTATGGATAAGATTTGTGCAACATATATTTTATGTCTAGTTCGTTCTATTGTTTGGATGATGATACCATGTTATGCATTTTTCTTCATACAGAAAGATGATGGTTTTGGCATTTTCTTAAATATCAAAAAAAAACGTAGAAAAAATATATATACTCCAAATTAATGTTGATGAATACAATCTTGAAGAGGGAGGATAAAGTCCTATACTATGCTTAAAGTGTTTTCCAATGATGCATATGAGGAGTTAGAAGGCAATAAAAATCAAGAAAAATCTATCGTGACTCATATATTCCTATACTTCTGTTTATAGATGATTATGTTTATATATTTTTTCTTAATACTTGATAATTACACATTCTTTTCACAGATTGAAGATAATAAAGATGAAAGTGCCGTTGTGGATAGGACCACGAAGAAAAAAGATATTTGGGAAGAAAATAATTAGTGATCCTGTTCTGCTGAATAATGTGCATTCTGAAACAATTGATGATGAAAATATTGTTTCAAGATATGCAAGTAAATTATAAACAAATCCGAGACCAAAAATTATAAGAAAACACCTCACTGAAAAAAAAGAGACAAAAATGATTGTTACTTTCTACCACCATACCACTTAAACAATTTGACTTCATTTTCCAATCGAGAATACTGGGCGCCACCAATAATACTTTATTTTCTTATTCAAATAAAATTTATAAGTTTAATATCATTTGAACTGAATAGTCTTTTATATTATGTTGTTTTTTAATCTATAATTTTTTTAACATTAGAATTATGTGAGCTTAAACAACCGACTTCAAGTATACATTTTATTTGGAAAAGAGTACTTAATTTGAAATAATTCATATTTGATGAAATTAGAAAAGAAATACCTCGTGCACCGTGTGGGTAATATTGTAGTGTTTTTCCTAAATCCAAGACGTGAAAAGGACTTTCCACCACCCAAGATATCCACGCACCATGGAAATTATTATTCCAAACCATGCAATGCGCATGGTTCATTTATACGAACGATAGCGCATTTGATGGGTGCCACTGATTTCATCAATCATAATTGTTTTATCGAGTAGATATTATATTAAATTCCTATCAAAGAAAAGATTGGAGCAAACGGTGTGCAATCATAATTGTTTTATCTAGTACATATGTGTTAAATTCCTATCAAAGAAAAGATTAATTGGATGTTAATTTTTTTTTTTTTGCCTTCTCAGTAAATTGATAGCCGATTTCTTCATTGACCGGTTATGTTCTTTCTTTCTTTTTTTCTATGTATTTTGCTCAAATTAAAAAATTGGAGCAAACGTATAAGATGCGACAAAACCAACAGCCCATGGGAAATCGCTTGACCTCGCGTGAAGCAGGCCATAGAGCGCGACAGCCATTAAAAGTGAACTGTTTTAAAAGTAATGGCACGTTCTGCGGTGGACCTCTTATTATTTAATTATTTCAATCTCGCAAGCTTATGGAGCTCACATTCACTTAATTTATTACAGAATAGTAATTAGCAGTTTACTAGCTCCCAGCCTCCCAAGAGTCTATATATATATATTCTTGGAACTTCGCTTGCATGGAGGAAAGCAGGACCTCAAGGGCAGAAGGTAACCTTATAGTTGGTCCCCCCGGGGCAAGTGAAGGTGCTGGTCTGATCGTCCTTGGGGTAGCTGTACGCATCCGGGCATCTGTCCTTAAAGTACTTGGAGAACTTGGTTGGCCCGCAGCTCCCGGAGGTGCAGCAGTACTCATTAGTCTTGAAGACGGTGCACGGGTTGTTGCAGCCACCGGGAGCCTTGAGCTCGTTGGGGCACTGCCCGACGATGTCGGCCGTGCACCGGATGCCCCTGCTGCAGCCGCCGGTGGGGCTGAAGTCCATCGGCACGTTGAAGCCGTCGACGTTGGAGATGTCGATGAAGTCGAGGTTCTGGAACTGGTTGAGGCCGAATTCGGCGAGGGTGTTGGGCGGGGCGCCGTAGGCCGTGCAGGCGAGTTTACCACCGCAGTCACCGGTCTGGCAGTGCCCGTTGCCGTTGCCGTCGAACGAGCAGCCGGTGCGGGCCCAGACGCGGCCCCCGGTGGTTTTGGGGTTGACGTTGATGTTCCAGGACTGGCCGCGGTCGAGCCGGCGACCTCCGCCGGGGACCGCGGCAGCCCATACGGTGTAGGGGCAGTTGTTGACGATGTTGAAGGTGGCGGCGTGGGAGAGGGTGAAGAGGAGGAAGGGGAAGAAGAGGAGGAGGAGGAGAGGGGGTGAGGTTGGGGAGGCCATTTTGGGATAACGAAGAGAGCTAGTGGAGGTCTATGGTGTGTGCTGTGTTGTGTTGTTTCCTGGGAGAGGAAGGGGGTATTTATAGGAGGAAGAAGAGAGTTGTATGAGATATGATTTTGCCCACGTTGCACTATGATCGCTTGGGAATCTTGGCACGCTGAGAAAGTTCAAAGATTGGAACTTGATAGCTGACAAGGAGCGAACGAGATACAGATGAAGGCTTTCACTTGGACTCTTGTATCACCTACGTGCCTTGCATGCCAACAGCCTATAAGACTAAAGTTACAACTTACAAATCACTTTCCAAACTATAAATTTGGATAGGATTTCACAATATTCAGATCATTGAGGTATATATGTAACATAATACGTAATTAAACTTACCATGTTACATTAATATAATTTAATTTTGTAGAACATATTGTTTGACAACATTCGTTGGTTATTTGTTTTTTCACACAGGTATTGTTTTTTTAATATCAAGAAGAGAAATTATAATTTATTATCTGTTTACATCTCTACTCTCTATACGTCATGCCATATTATTTTATTAAAAATAAGAAGCAATTTTAGCTTGTCCAAACAATGACCTCCTTCCAAATGATTAAACTAACCGAACCACTATATAAGGGTCTCATCTAATCTACAAAGGGGATATTTCTTGCTCGTGAGTGTTTTTTCTATTTTTTTTTTGTTTTAGGAATTTAAACATTGATAATGATAATATATATTTGAAGGATTTTAAAGTCTCAATTCATTGGAAATTGTTGTCAGGGTGAAAATGTTCCATGGCACATTTGATCAACCGTACAATAATTCTGTGATAATGGTGCAGGGGGAAGACCATCTTGGGCCTTGTTCACATTTCTTCCTCACAATGAGCTTGACAAATATATTTCTGGTTTTACACGCCTCTTCTAACGTGGACGTGCTCATATCTGCACCTATTGTAGGCTTTGCATCTTAAGTACGTAGTGTTTGTGCAAAGCGTCTAGATCGCTGGTGCCAATTCTTCCATGGACGTTTCCATGCGCCCAATAACCTAGCTGATATGGTGAATATTTGCCAACATGATCTCGGAGTAGATTGAAGTTCCTCACCTCTACTTTACCTCAATACTAGCCGAAGTGCAATATCGCTCCTAATTGAGAGTTCACGTGTCTCATTAAAGACCATTAGAAAGTAAGTAATGCCTATCAAGATTATGGTCACTATCTCGGTGATGGTTACGCCAGCTCACCCAAAACTACCTAATTAAAGCATTATTATCATATGCATAACTCGAAAAGCCATTACTGTGCAATAACTAGATGTTGTGAAGAGCCGTGACCATATATTTATCGCATGTCTCATTAATCTTGGTAACGGACACCAAACTTATTCTTTATATAAGAAAAATCGAAGAATCCTTAGGTTAGCCATTCTCTCGACTCCACTTTATTTTTAGAAACACTCTCTCTCTCCCACTGTTTTTTAGAATTCAACTAATTTGAGCATTAGAGGATTCTCCCACAGAAAAATCTTCACTAAGAAAATTTCTATTTTAGGTCAGATTTGCATCTTAGAGCCTAGTCAGCCACTTCACCATCATCCATCTGTATGGGGCATTTTAATTTGGATTGCAGCTGACTTCAATCTTGCCTCAGGAGTCGGTCATCTTAATAGATCTCGGATTTTAGCGGCAACACTGACCATGATGTCCTTGGATGATGGCCCAACGTCGGCTTGCTAAAAGAACCAGTCCAGTAAAACCACCACTTGCTCGCGGGCTCGTGCTTGACGGTAGGTACAACGGAATTTAAAAACGCTGCGTTTGCGAATGAACGAGTTTTTCTATCCCCCCTGCCATGTAGTTATCCTTTTTCATGATGGCTTCGTAAGTTCTCTCGGGGAAAAAGCAGGTCAAGTGTGGAAAAGTCTTCCAGGGATAAGTCTTGTGTGCCTTCCCAATTTTCTCGTCACTTTGTTGAAGGAGTCTTGGAATGCAGACTACGGGAACAAAACGCTGCCGGAGATTATTAAAATGTCGTCATTGTTGAAAAATCTTCCATGCGTTACCTTCCAAAGTAAGTATGCAAGACCATGATAAAATTAAAGTTATGCACTAGTTGTTAGGATCATCATGACAACACTTCTAGTCCGCTGGAGGATTAGGAAGGTTTCTAACCTGTTCAACTTAGAGTGGATGGTTGGCAACCTAAAGAATGAGTCAAGAAGAGCCAAGCTTATCTTCATTAATTTGAAACCAACTTACTTGATCTCCTAGATGCACTCGATGTACGTAGTTGAACGGCAAATATAAATCTGACGCATGGCTTAGTTGTCATTAAGAATTTTCAACAACCTGCCCAAAGGATTCTAATGCCTCGTTATAACTTTATCTCTATACCTATTAAATGAAAAAGAAAGAGAAAACTCGACCCCTCTCCACAATTCAAAAAAAATAAAAAAAAGATATTTTTGAAAGTCATGTTAGAAAAGAAATTTTACACAAAAAACTACATAAAATTATATAAAAATAGAGACATTTTTGGAAGTCATGTCAAAAAAAAAAAATTTGTATAAAAAATCGCATATATGCACAAAAAAATAAACGAAGCATATTAAATCAAATTCAAATGAGCCACAAAATTCAAATTTTTACATGCTAAATTCAAAAAAAAAATAGATGGATTATAAATGATATAAAAATGTAAAAATTATCTAAATATATTAAAGTTATCCGAATATGTTATATCTATAGACCAGATAAATTTGTTTTAACTAAATCATGAACAAAAATTCCATGTACACTTTCCTGCTCTGTTTTTGTTTCAGAGGTTAAAACTGATTGGACTTTCTTGTGGATATTATAAAGAAAAAATTATGAAAAAATGCTGCTTATAAAAATTCAAAAAGTTCTATAAAATCATAAAATAATTGACCCAACGTACTACGGATATTTTTAGTATCTGCCTATATATTCTTTACTATTAACTTTATTTGTTTTCATGAATCATACTTCCATGCATGGTATATCTTTATCAGAGGAGAGTTAAAGATGAAGTGGGTTTGACTTGATCGTGATCGAAGCCTAACTCATTTGTATTATTACTTAAAGGTAATGTCATTTCTTAGCATATTTGTAATTATTTTTAAAGTTCAATAACTTCTTTTAAGAGATTGTACCGTGATATTATGGTTATATTAAGTTTACATATAATTTATTTTCTGGTAGTTCTTTGTGGTGATTTACTTTATTATTTGAATGATTTTTATATAATATAATATACTTCTCAAATTATTGAATATTTCATAGTTCATTCGTTTATAACTTTTTGTGCTTTTATTTTATGTAGTAACTTAAATGCCATTTATAGAGGATCAGCTTCACACTTTACATTATACCTTTTAGGGGGAAATGGATATGACATCACATTTTCTTTACCATAATTACCTAAGTAAATATTTCAAAATTTTAAAATATATGAAAATGTGAAAGTTGGAAATGTCATAGGAACAATTTTTGGAATGTTGCTAGTTGAATTATTCTTTATGATATGTCGATCATAAAAACAAATAATAAATGATTTTGAATAGAATCAAACTCTTAGATAACCATGATTTTTAGATATTAATAACCTCCATATATAGCTAGCTTTTTTTTCCACTCTTTCTTTCTTTTTCTCCTTCTTTTATTTTAATAAGGATTGGAATATTAAGTGCATATATATATATATGATAAGAGATTTTAGCCCAATCTTGATTTTTTTTTTCTTCACCTATACCTATTTCATGAGTCTAATTTTTTTTGTATGTTCAATTCACTTTCTAACTTATTAAAATTTAACCACTATTTCTTGTTACATATACTACAACCATTTCTCCGTGTAACATATTTGGTAAGAAATATTCTCTTCTTCCATACTATATATTTTATTTTTGTTCATATCTATAGTACTGAACCAAAGCGGGAAAAGCCTCCAAGGGAGTAAGCAATTAAGGATTGCACACCTTTCTTTGGGTTTTAGAATAATTAAATATGTGTTTCTGCTTGAGGTATTGAAAAGTCTCAAATTACCAAAAAAAATATCAAAACGAATATATTTCATAGTATATTTAGTAAACTGTAAAATAATTTAGAAAAAATATTGAGTGCCGTATGTAATATACTTGTATGAAATATATTGTCAGGTCATGTATCCATTTTGAACTCATAAGTTGCTCAACAAACGTCCTTCCAGCTCAAACTTAAGTAAATAATCACCGTATTCTCGCAAAAGAAAGAACAACTCGTGATACTCTTGATGCCATATATGCAAATTTACTCTTGAACAAATCATGTACTGATCTATAATGAGCTCAAGTAAATACCAGCAAGTTAATAATTCATGACCCATCCATCTCTACAAGTCAGCATCCTCCCATTCGTATGTTACAGGCGTCTAATGCTAACTCGCATAGCCGTTGTCCATGCACAAAGCTTGACCATGGTGTCCTCGCATGAACTTCAAAAGTCGGCCTGCTAGTAGAACCACATCTAAGAATCTGTTTGAATAATTAGGCTGAAAATTCTATTAAATTTATTGGTTGAATTAGTACAATCTATAAAATTATGGAATTACATGCTGGCCTAGACCTACTGAGATCTTTTTTTTTTTTTAATAAAATTCAGGCCAACTCACTGGAAAATTGATTTTGGATATTTATGAATATAATAAATCTAATCCAATCGGTAATATTATGATTATGCTAACTGTACCGCCCAACATATATACCAATTTAATGGAATATTCAACTCAATCATTGAAATAAGCTATTTCTAATAGAAAATTTCTGCAAATTCATTCAGCGCCCAGAACTCTTTAAGTATTATCTTGATCATCCAACTTATATGTAGGAAGCTTTTCTATGTATATAAATGTCAAGTGATTCTGTAAGCTCACGGCGCTAGCAGTACGGTATACTCTACTGCTTTCATACTGTCTGTCATTGTTGGAAAAATGCCAATCCGTCATCTTCCATACTGCCTCCGAGCCGGAGGTGTCCCGATAGCATCTAGAGGCTAAATTGTCGTCATTGTTTGAAAAATGCCATGCGTTATCTTCATGACGTCTCTCAGCTTGTCCCTGTAGAATGGAATTATCTGGCCTACAGGGAGAGAGGGTGCGGTCAAGCGGACAGCATTTAATTGCGTTCGGACGGTATTGCAGGACTGCGTGTGAACGACGTCAAATTTCTGGGCCATCCACTAACTGGATAACCATTGCAAGAGTTCCATTCTGCGGCAGGATTTGGATCGACGCTCTCCATATGAAAGGCCAGGGAGGCATACTGTAGGAGATAGACAGTCACTTGTTGGATCCTCGTAGATTTTCGTAGCCTGGGAAAAGGAATCTAGATAAAAATTTATTTTCATTCAAAGCCAACCAATTTAGAATGATTGATCTTGGCATTAATCCATGCTGATAAGACAAATCAACCAAAAAAAACTCGTCATCTTCATCCATTACAAGAGTTCCAATCTTCCGTAGGATTTGGATTTTGGATGGACCCTTTCCATGAAAGGCCAGGGACAGACTCTACGATCCTCGTGGATTTTCATAGCCTGGAAAAGGAAGCTAGGCAAAAATTTATTTTCATTTAAAACCAACCTATTTAGGATGATTTACCTTCAAATTGATTTATGCAGATGAAACAAACCAATCAATAAAAACTCATCACCTAGCCAAAGACTGATTATTCAAAATTTGCCATATATATGGTCGACCCAAAAGATAAACAGAGAGTTCTCTATATTTTAAACTCTTCCTATAACTGGCAACAACTTAGCCATATTCGCTAGCTGTTCCCTAACAAATGCGATACTTAGAGCATTCGACGACCGAGAAATATGGACGAGATTTAATTTACGAATGAGATACGCAGTTTGTTGCCCCATCAACAAGCGTATAGCGCTCCAAATTACTTGGCGACGAGCTTCGATCCTCGTTTATGTATTGCATTTCCGAGGACCCTCCGTGTAAGTTTCCTTCCGACTTTCTTACACTGCCTCTCTCCCATCTCAAGCCTCCTCCCTTTTTTTTCGAGTTGTGTCTGACTTGGGCATTGGAGGATCCCTATCGAATATGCTCCAGTGTGTGGACTTCTTTATTCTTGTTGTTTCAAGTCGGAGCCTGTGTCAGAGCACCGCTTGAAGCCGTTCCTCCACCATCCAATACTGACTCGTATGTGTTCAACATCGGGATCAACATTGATTGAGTGCAACAGCCATTGGAATATTACCGTGGAGACATGCAACGATCCTATCTGATTTCTTCGATCTGGATGACAAACGAGCTGAGATCTCTGCGATTCCCACCAACTCAGTGCCTAGGTCAGAATAGTTTCTAGCGGCAAAAAAATGGAGCTAGAGGAAGGATTCTGATCCTATCTTTGGATGCCTGATCGATCAAGCGGACGACACACAGCTATGAAGTTAAGAAAACCTAGGCAGCAACCGCATCACCCAATAGGATGCGACCCTGGAATCTAATGGCTCTTTATAGGGCTCTCGGAGGGCTCCTCCTCAGCAGAAGCCACAGCTTGACCCGTCAATCATCGATGAACAGTTTTGTCTGCTCATGCAGCAGGTTCAATTACTGACTACAGCTGCCCAGAACCTACAGTAGATGGTCGCTAACCAACAGCAGCAGCAACCATAGCCGCAACAACCACTATATCAGACTTGTGCAATGGGAAATCAGGAGGACCTAGTGCAATCAAGTCATCATTCTCGTCTTTAGAGTCCAAGATGGATCCGACTTAATTGTGTAACCCCACGTATTAGTGGAACCTAGTATTAGTGAAGCCTTATATAGTCATTGTCATATTGGTTCTAGCGACATGATCGTGTAATTGCCATTATACCACTATGGAAGGAAGTTAAGGAAATAAGATTGATTTTTATTTTTAAAATTTAAATCTTTTCATAAATTAAAACTCCAACAATTAATATATGCATTTCTGGACTAAGCCAAATCCTAATCCAACCTGACACACTTGTAGCCATTTTTAGAACATATACATATCTTCATCACGTAGAAATAAATTTTGGATGCATGTAAGGCGCATCATTCAATCGGTAGTTATGAGCTAAGAAAAATCATCCGTGTGAACATCCCTACTTGCGTCTTCAAAGTGTTTGGACTGCTGATGCAGGCAACCTTGAAAGTTCTCCATTTGCCTAACTTGATCGTGTCCTTCGATGGATCGAATTTCCGGGCAGGCCTGCTGAGAAATAGCTGGTAGAAGTGGAAAATTAACCACCGCTACGTCCTTCGAAATTATCTGGAAACACCAAACTAGCCGCCTCATACGCTTCTCTGCATCCTCCCACATAACACCAATTTTACTTGCATACTTCAATCTAAACTGATTTAAGTACGTAACCTATTGCAACTTGACTTACAGAGAATTCAAGTTCTGGGAAACTTCCTCCACGGGTTTCTGGGAGTTAGTCCAATCTAATCGTCAAATGGAGCGGACTTTGTTGCGAAGGTTATCCAAAATCTTGTTGCGAAGGTTAATATCCTGTACCGAGGATACTAAATCCAATATTATTCTGCTTGGCCGGAGAACCTGTTTGTAAGCAACAGGGACTCCGACATACTATATATGATAGAAGGTAACACACGGAAGATGTTTTTATATATGTATATATATGGATAATTCCATCTAATTTTTTAAGTTATCTATTAAAATATTAATCACTTACATACATGAGTTCGGTCAATCATAAAAAATTTCATGAGTGAATTCTACCTAACAAACAAGGGGCCTGACCATTTCTACTTTATTTTAATTTAATAAATTGGGTTAGACTCAACCCAAGTCTTTCATAAAAAATAAAAAATAAAATACATGGATTTATCTTCTAGAGTTTCCAAATAGTTTCTCTTAGTTCATGTAAATAATTAATATTAGAACAGCAATAGATTAATGAAAGAATTTTGTAGTGATTCAATTTCTTATCCAACATGTCAAAAAGGGATGGTGCGATTGATGGGGTCAGTGATCGTTGGAGTCAGCCAGTGCCATATCTGATAGGAAATGGACTGCGGAATAGATAGTGCAACTTGCCACAGTATTCTCTTCTTTTTCCTTTGTAATTAGTCATCTATACGATATCGAACATGGAGGAGCGCATTTACTAACAGTAAACAATTATCCAACGTTTTTATTACTCTATTACTGCTGAATTACAGGCCTGTGAAATGGGCTGTAAATCTGGTTACAATCACCTTATTCCAAAGCTATCACATACTCCAAACAGCGTCATGCATGGATCACCAAGCTCTCAAAGCCTCAAGGGCAGAAGGTGACCTGGTAGTTGGTCCCACCGGGGCAGGTGAAGGTGCTGGTTGCATCATCTTTCGGGTAGCTGTACGCTTTCGGGCACAGGCTCTTAAAGAACTTGGAATAGGTGGTTGGCTCGCAGCTGGAGCCGGAAGGGCAGCAGTATTGAGCAGTCTTGAAGATGGTGCATGGGTCGTCGCAGCCGCCGGCTACTTTGAGGTCGCTGGGGCACTGCCCAACGACGTCGGCGGTGCATTGGATATCTTGGCTGCAGTCCGACGAGGTGGAGCGGAAGTCCATGGGCACGTTGAAGCCCTGAACGAGGGAGATGTCGATGAAATCGAGGTTGGTGTAGTAAGGTGGGGAGTTCTGGTTGAGGGCGAATTCTGCGAGGGTGTTGGGTGGGGAGCCGTAGGAGGTGCAGGCGAGCTTGCCGCAGTCGCCGGTCTGGCACTTCCCGTTGCCGTTGGCATCGAAGGAGCAGCCAGTCCGGGCCCAGATGCGGGCACGGGGGGTGCCCGGATTGACGGTGACCGTCCAGGTCTGGCCCTTGCTGAGCTGCTGGCCGCCGCCGAGGTTACTGGTGTCTGCCCATGCAGCCCACACGGTGTAGGAACATTGATTGACGACGTCGAAGGTGGCGGCGTGGGAGAGGGTGAGGAGGAGGAAGGGAAAGAAGAGGAGAGTGAGGGAGGTCGAGGAGGCCATTTTGATACCCAGGAAGATGGCTTTCTGGTTGAGGATTGTGTGGGGTGCTGGGGGCGGGCGGTAGGAGTTTTTATACCGTACATCTAATAAAGTCATAAAGTAAAATGCTTCGGAGTGCCCAAAATAACTTCTATCTCCAACCTATATAGTACTACTGGCCATATAAGCAGCCACTCAATTTGCAGCTCTATTGGTTTCTCGAAAAATATGCTTGTTCTGAAAGGCTTCTCTATTCCTCAATATTGTACAGATATCTTGGAGCAAAGAATGGTTGCATCCGTTACTCCTTGAATCTTTCTGGATCCAACTGATAAGGCCGGATCATTTTTTAGGGTAACACTTTTTTTTATATTAATTAACCAGTGCAGCAGGTGCAGTTTGTAATAGTCAAAGATGGGATGGACTTGACTTTAGGTGGGGACCACGGGCGGCTGGGGCGGGAGGAGCGGAGAAATGAAGGGTAATGTCCTCGCGGTACATCGGCGTCTCTAAGATTGGCATTTTCAACACGTGCAACGGGTATAAAAAGCTCATTTAAGTTTAATTTTTATTAATGATTATTTTTGGTGATCTAATAAATTTAAACTTGTTTTAAGAAAAAAGTTCCCTAATAATAATGGTTTGATAATTTTGTAATTTTGTTGAACCCCTTAAAGTATTAAAACTATATATTTTCTCGTGTTGCCATCAAGGGAGATCATTGGACTAATGGCAAATGCATGTGAATTCCCAAAGTGTAGCAGGAGATTTATTATTTTGTATAAGCATGAATATATAGAACCTTTTTCCAATAAAAAATATCTTAGAGATTATAATACATGTTCTTTGTAATCAAATAGTTCAACATATGTGTGAATATTTTTACAGTATAACTATTTTTTTTGGGGGGCTCATAGTTTTCTGCCACTAGGCCACTCAAAGGTTTTGGAGCGCTACAAAATGTCGGGCTACAATGACTCAAGTTGCAGCATTAGGTTGAGATGCAGCACTCCAGAAAAAGGGAAGAATGCCGACATATACATGTTCATGTTAGGTAGAAGCGTCGGTAATTTTGTCTTCGGCGTCAAAATTTGTCGACACTTTTAAGTAGTGTCTGCAGGGATGAAACTATGACATCACTAATTAGCATCGTTGAAATTAAATTGTAAGACGACATTTATAAGTATCGTTGGAGGCCAAAAAAATAGAATGAGGAAAAGGAGCAAACGACGCTTAAAAGCTTTGTTAGAATTCTACACACTAGACACTTTCTTAATACTAACTTCCACTGAACTCCGCCTAAACACTAATCTAAGAAAACACTTATAAGCATCGTCGGAAGCCTAGGACCTAAGACGACATTTCTAAGTATCGTCAGAAGGCAAGGACCTAAGACGACGCTTATGAGCATCGTTGGAGGCTAACACCCCATTAAAGAACCCTAATACGCGACCCACTAGCCCTCATTTCCCACTAGTCCTAACTTTCTTTTTCTTCTCTCCGGCGCCGACCGACCAACCCCAATCCTCCTATCGAGCTCCGTCTCCATCCGTTGCAGATATCTTTCTCCTCTTCCTTTCTCTCTGGTGCCGACCGACCAACTGACCTCCTTGGTGATATTTTTGGTGAAGGCCTCATGTCAAGGGCCGAGCACCGAGGATTTTGTCCCGGAGAAGCTTGGGGAGTTGTTCAGCTCATGCTTCTTAATGTTCCTTGCTCTCCTTTTCGGATTTGTGCTGTACCCTTTGGTCCCTTTCTGTTGATTTGGTTCAATGAACCGAAGATTTAGTTTGCTCAGTTTCTTGAATCCATAATTTGTTCAATGCCAACTTTTTTATCAGAGAGCTTTCTTGTTTTCAGTACTAAGATGACTGTTGTTCTTCTTTTCTTTCTTATATTTTATTTTCCAAAAGAATTAAATATCTGCAGTTCATTTTTTATTTCTTGTGGATTTTGTAGTCTTGATACCATTATTGATTCGAGCCTCTGATTAGCTTATTCAAACACCATTAGAGAATGAGGTTCCATTGTGTTGATTAATGATTCACTTTTTCTTATCTTATCTTATCTTATGTTTTTTTTTTTTTTTTTGATTGTTGTGCTACTCTGATTAATCATGCATATTGGCCTTAACGGCTCTCTTCAGTTTCGACTCTGTTTCCCCATCCGCCCCAATCTCAACATGCTCATCCCCATCGGACGGTCCCACAGGCGAAAGAATATCAAATGTTCTTTCATGCCAAAGACCCAACCTGAACCCAAAATTATAATAGAACCTTGTCTAACTTTTAAGTCAAAGTATCAACCCATTAGAGTTCCTTATTTTCTTCCTAAATGCAGTTATATTCGGTAAAAATGGCATTAGTTTTTCTTATGTTTTTAAATCCCCAACAACTAGTTGTCTCAAGTGCACCTATTTAATTACGAATTCTAAACATCTTTGACTACCATTAAAGAACACTTCTTTTGTATAATTTTTAAGTATACACTTGAATCCATATGTTTGGTTGAACAATGTATCTTTCTCCGGCCACGTGTTCATTAGCATCCACTTCTTTGATCTTTTTATTGAATAAATTTTACGCCATCCTTCTTTATACCCTAATTTTATTTATCTTTTTTAGATAAGTTGCAGTTTAAACAATATTCTAATAGAATGGATAAAAATAGGATAAATAAGTCGAGATCCGGTGCCGAATATTTGGATGGAGTTCAGAATTTTATTAAATTTGCTTATGAGAAATCTAACATAAAAGAAAAGATTTTATATCCATATCGAAAATGTGTAAATAGTTCTTCTCTCACTCCAAAAACTATTGAAGAACATTTGTGTACAATAGTTTTCTAAAGGGTTACACTGAATGGATATTTCATGGAGAGTCCATATTGCCGACTCCATGTAATCAACCCTCCTATTTAGAACACACCTCTAGTTTTGGATCCAGTAACACAGAAAGAAATCTTGTATGAGAAGATATTATAAGGGGCATATTTAGAGATTATTTTAGCATATATATACATACAGAGTTTTAAAAAAATTTTAAATATTTTTCCAAAAAAATAATTATAACGACGCTTTAAAGCATTGTTATAAAAAATATTAGCGATGCTTTGTAGCGTGGCTAACTAGCGAAGCGATTAAGCGTTGCTATTAGCGGACGCTTGTAAGCGTCGGCAATTACAATTTTTTTTTTAACGCTCATATAGTCAACGCTTTTGTGACGTTTTATAGAACGTCCCTAATAAAACTAATGATGCTAATAAGCACAGGTATAGGCAGTAAAAAGCGTCACTAATGTTTAATTTTTTTTATAGTGCAGCAACTTGCCTTGCATCCAAGTTGGCGAGTTAGTGCAGTTTGAGTCACAACCACTCCCCTTCTCGACATGTCTTGACCTCTCAAACTCCTCCGTTCCCTTCCTAACCATTCCTCGCTCAGGTTCTATTTCCACGATGCTGGGATAAGGCCTGACCGCCCTTAGTGTGGGAGAGGGGGAACAATTAATAGTTGGATTTCATAGATGCGTCGGCGTATCTTGGATGTTCCAACCAAAAAGGATAAATGGTAGTACGTTCCGATGTCTCATCTTAATCTATAGGGACTTCCGCTATTTGATGCTGCCTTCCTAGAGATGGAAGCCATAGCTACAGCGCTATGCTATTGAGGATGAAGGATAAAAGCTAGAGGATAAAAAGAAATAACAAAATTAGCAGAAGGGATGAAAATGAAAATGTTGATCATTGAACACAGAAAAGGTCCCTTCTCTGGATCTAAACAATTGTCTCTCTCTAACACTGACACCTGAGATCTTCGATTAATTAACACCATTTTGATCACTTTCCCTTGAAATTTGCTAAAGTCAATTTTAGTTTTTGAACTATTTATCTCCATTGCTGACATCCTGACTTCTTGATAACCACTGATACTGCTTAGGTCTTTACCCCCTATATTAGGCTGATGACTTTTCTTAGTAACAAGAATGATATAGAACACGTACGATTAGCCTTTAAATCAACACTTAACCTCTTAGGTAGCTATAATCACAATTTGTCAATGTTTCACCTATTTGTCACCGTGTAGTCACCCTCGCACTACCTACGAAACGGGCATGCTAGAGAACTTGTCCACACAAGTTGGGTGGCAAAGTTATGGTGGGTGCATGGCATGCAAACGACGTCGAATCAGCCGACATGATGATAATTGAAGAGATCTAGGACAAAGAGTAGCAAGGAACTAGGTGTCTGGACCTTCAAAGACTTTCACCACCGTCACATTACTTCTTGAAAGAAATATATCCCAATAGAAATAGAGGCGTAGCATTGGACTGCAGTAGTAGAGATTTTAAGTTACAGCTACTCCTAGAGTAGAAACTACTGATAGATTAAGAACTAAGATAAATTATAATTCTTGATTTGAATTGTCGAAGGGATCTATATAAGGTATAGTTTTCACTTACTTATACTAATAGATAATAATTGTCCACTTTGACAGTTGCCACTGTGTCTGGATTCCACTCCCAATGATTTTGATAATTGATGCTATTTATTCTCTAGTACACACGTTCATTGGCAAGTGTTTTGCAGTTATTATCAGATTGATAATTATATATTTTCGGCCTAGACCTATTTAGACGTCTTATGATGGCTGTCTTTCTTTACTCCAACGGACAATAGAGTTTTATGTACTTTGGGAATATTTTGGATGCCGATTCAATCACCTCTGGGGCTAGCTGTGAGATATAAAGAGAGAAAAAGAAAGAAAAGGAGGAGAAGAAGAAGAGAGTAAGAGAGAAAGAGCATAGGAGAGAGAGAGAGAGAGAGAGCTAGCGTGTGAAATTTAGATAGAGAGAGTGCGTGGGAGTGGGACAGTGAGTGAGTGAGAGAGAGAGAGAGAGAGAGAGAGGCAGGTGTGAGAGGGGACAAGAGAAAGTCTACGGCTTCTCTTATGCCCTCGTTCTTATTCGAGGGACCGTTAAGGTGGTTCCCTCAATGAATAGGGCTTGGGCCCCGGTCCAGTGAAGCTGGACCTATTGCAAGATAACACCAATAGGGGCCTCTCTGCATCCTCCCACATAACACCAATTCCACCTGCATACTTTAATCTAAATTGATTTGAGTACGTAACCTATTGCAACTTGACTTAAAGAGAATTCAAGTTCTGATCAGAAACTTCCTCCATGGCCAGGCTTCTGGGAGTTAGTCCAATCTAATCGTCAAATCGAGTGGACTTTGTTGCGAAGGTTATCCAAAATCTTGGTACACGATGAAATTTTTCCTTGGGACGAACTTATTAATAATCCTGTACCGAGGACACTAAATTTAATATTATTCGGCTGGGCTAGAGCACCTGTTTGTAAGCAACAGGGATGCCGACGTACTATATCTGATAGAAGGTGACACACGGAAGATGTTATATATATATATATACATGGATAACTATTGTGCTCCGAGCGAGGTTCAATGTAGCATGTAGAGAAATTCCATCTAATTCTTTAAGTTATCTATTAAAATATTAATCACTTACATACATGAGTTTAGCCAATCATAAAAAATTTCATGAATGAATTCTACCTAAGAAACAAGGGACCTGTGGGTGGTTAAATTTCACCCCTATTGGTTAATGTAACCTTGACTGACCGTTTGTACTATATTTTAATTCAATAAAATTGGATTAGACTCAAGCCAAGTCTTTCAGTCATAAAAAATAAAATAAAATACATGGATGTATCTTCTAGAGTTTCCGAATAGTTTCTCTTAGTTCATGTAAATAATTAATAATAGAACAGCAACAGATTAATGAAAGAATTTTGTAGTGATTCAATTTGCAAGATCAGCTTCGATGCATTTTGCTCCTGTATTTCTTATCCAACATGTCAAAAGGCTAGGGGATGGTGCGATTGATGGGGTCAGTGATCGTTGGAGTTAGCCAGTGCCATATCTGATAGGAAATGGATTGCCGAATAGATAGTGAAAGTTGCCACAGTATTCTCTTCTTTTTCCTTTGTAATTAGTCATCTATACGATATCGAACATGGAGGAGCGCATTTACTAACAGCAAACAATTATGCAACGTTTTTATTACTCTATTACTGCTGCATTACAGGCCTGTGAAATGGGCTGTAAATCTGGTTACAACCACCTTATTCCAAAGCTATCACATACTCCAAACAGCGTCATGCATGCATGGATCACCAAGCTCTCAAAGCCTCAAGGGCAGAAGGTGACCTTATAGTTGGTCCCACCGGGGCAGGAGAATTGGGTGTTGTTATAATCATCCGGGTAGCTATACGCATTCGGGCACAGGCTCTTAAAGAACTTGGAATAGGTAGTTGGATCGCAGCTTGAGCCGGACGGGCAGCAGTACTGAGCAGTCTTGAAGATGGTGCATGGGTCATCGCAGCCGCCGGTTACTTTGAGCTTGCTGGGGCACTTCCCAACGACGTCGGCGGTGCATTGGATATCCATGCTGCAGCTCGACGAGGTGGAGCGGAAGTCCATGGGCACGTTGAAACCCTGAACGAGGGAGATGTCGTTGAAGTCGCGGTTGGTGTAGTAAGGTGGGGACTTCTGGTTGAGGGCGAATTCCGCGAGGGTGTTGGGCGGGGAGCCGTAGGAGGTGCAGGCGAGCTTGCCGCAGTCGCCGGTCTCGCACTTCCCGTTGCCGTTGGCACTGAAGGAGCAGCCAGTACGGGCCCAGATGCGGCCACCAGCGGTGCCGGCTTTAACGGTGAAATTCCAGGTCTGGCCTTTGTCGAGCTTCCGGCCGTCGCCGACGTTGCCGGTGGCTGCCCATGCAGCCCACACGGTGTAGGAACATTGGTTGACGACGTCGAAGGTGGCGGCGTGGGAGAGGGTGAGGAGGAGGAAAGGGAAGAAGAAGAGAGTAAGGGAGGTCGAAGAGGCCATTTTGATACCCAGGAAGATGGCTCTCTGGTTGAGGATTGTGTGGGGTTGTGGGATGGGCAGTAAGAGTATTTATAGGGCGGTGGGGGAGGGTAGGCTGAGGAGGAAGCGTTTTGTTTTTTTTGTTTTCTTTGTCCAACGTAGCCAGCGTGGTTGGCGATGTTCAAAGATAGGATGGAATTGTCTACCGAGAAAACGAAAAGATACGATGGACTTGACTTTAAGTGGGAACCACAGGCGGCTGGCACTGACACTCCTGTAGCCATTTGCAGTACGTGTACATATCTTCATCATGAGGCAATAAGTGATGGACAAATGTAAGGCACATGATTCGATCAGTGGTTATGAGCTAATAAAAAATCATTCGTTTCAACATCCCTACTTGCGTGTTTGGACTGGTGATTCCAACAACCCAGAACGTTTTCCATTTGCTTAAGTTGACCGTGTCCTTTGTTAGAAGTCCCAGGTAGGCCCGTTAAGTTGTGTGAAGATGCATAATCCATCCAAATGTCGGCTATGTCAATTTATCCTATCAATCATTGTCGCTGAGTCACCTTCCAAGAGAAGATGGTTAGCTTCCAAAATCAACTGTGATATTAAAGAATTTATATATAACAAGCAAGAAATAATCTTTTTTGTGGACTTAGGTGTTGTTTATTGTATGCTAATTCAGGTTAACAATAGACATAGGACAGACATGTCGATTGATCACTGGGATGGTGAATCCCTCCACATAGTTGGGAGGGTGAGATTTGTTGGGTTGTCCCTCCTATATTGGAGAAGACTTAGCCCAACAAATGTGGGCTCAATTAATTATTTTTAGCCCATGTTAGTTGGGCTAAAATGTTATTTTTAGCCCATCCCAAAATGTGAGGCCCATTAGGACAGTTTTTATGTTGAGAAGGCAGACAGCGTGAGGAGTCTTCGTAAAAAAAAAGAAGGCGGCAGCGGAGAAGGAGTAGAATTAGTTCACTATGCGCAGTTTTGATCAAACGACGATTGGAAGGCAATCCGAGGTCCGATTGAGTTAAAATTTTGACAGTAGGCTCAAACACGTGGTTCTTCAATTTATACGATGTGATTGCTATTTTCAATCTTCCAGCATAAAGAGATTCTGCAAAAATGTAACTACTGTTCATGTGAGATCTTCTCATTTTTTTCTCTCTTATTGTTGATGTTTGCCAAGAATATTATTCTTGAAATTATGTAGTGATATATATCTCTAGTTTTAGCTAGAGAGAACAGATTGTAATACCCATTCTTGGTTAATAGTGAAAGTTTTTGGGTGGACTACGGTCCCGTGGTTTATACTCTCCACATTGGGGAGGTTTAATTTTCGGCGTAAAATTTAGTGTTGCTTTTGTGTTTTTGATAATTTGATCAGCTAGGTATTTGTGAATATCTATGATATATATATTAAATGGATTAGCTCTAGTTATTTGTTTCTTAACATGTTTATACAAGGTGGGAGAGTTGTTGATTCTGTTGTGTTTTAATTGCGTTGTTTGTTATTACCTCCCAATCCCATCACTATTATGCCCCGAGGTTCCATTCAGCATGTTGGAAAATTCTGTCCTAGAGTTAAATCAAATTCAACAAGGATCTACTAAAATATTAATTACTTGCATATATGAGTTTAGACAATCATTAAAAAAATATAATGAATGAATTCTGCCTTAGTAAGAATTAATCAAGGTGCTGGGGGGTGGTGAAATGTCACCGTTTGCACTCTGTTTTATTTTAGTATATTGGACTACGCTCGGCCCAAGCCTCTCACTCAAAAATTAAAAAACATCATCTTCCGGACTTTCCAAATGGTTTCTCTCTGTTCGTATAAATACTTATAATACAACAGCAGTTGACGAGTGAAAGAATTTTGTTGTGATTCACTTTGTTAGATCAACTTCTAGGCGTTAACTCCAGGATTTCTTGTTCCACAGGTCAAAAGGGGATGGTGCAATTGATGGGGTCAGTGATCGCTGGAGTGGGTCCATTTACCAGATATTACGCTAGTGCCATACTGGAGAGAAAATGTATTGCCGAATAGAGCAACTTGCTCTACCATTTTCTTATTTTTGTAGTCATCCATAAGATATTGAAGATGGAGAAGTGCATTTACTAACAGTGAACAATTATTTCTATAATTCCAATAATGCTGCATGCATCACAGGCCAGTTTAATGGCTCGTAAATTTGGTTACAAACACCTTATTCCAAAGCTATCACATACTCGAAACAGCGTCATGCATGGATCACCATGCTCTCAAAGCCTCAAGGGCAGAAGGTAACCTGGTAGTTGCTCCCACCGGGGCAGGTGAAGCTGGTGTTCACATAATCATCTGGGTAGCTAAACGCATTCCGGCACAGCCTCTTAAAGAACTCGGAATAGGTGGTTGGCTCGCAGCTGGAGCCGTTAGGGCAGCAGTACTGAGGAGCGTTGAAGATGGTGCATGGGTCATCACAGCCGCCGGGCACTTTAAGCTCGCTGGGGCACTGCCCAACGACGTCGGCGGTGCATTGGATATCTTGGCTGCAGTCCGACGAGGTGGAGCGGAAGTCCATGGGCACGTTGAAGCCCTGAACGAGGGAGATGTCGTTGAAGTCGAGGTTCTGGAACTGGTTTAGGGCGAATTCCGCGAGGGTGTTGGGTGCGGAGCCGTAGGAGGTGCAGGCGCGCGAGCTTGCCGCAGTCGCCGCTCTGGCAGTTCCCGTTGCCGTTGGCATCGAAGGAGCAGCCAGTACGGGCCCAGATGCGGCCACCGGTGGTGCCGGCGTTGACGGTGACCGTCCAGGTCTGGCCTTGGTCGAGCTGCTGGCCGCCGCCGACGTTGCCGGTGGCTGCCCATGCAGCCCACACGGTGTAGGAACATTGGTTGACGACGTTGAAGGTGGCGGCGTGGGAGAGGGTGAGGAGGAGGAAGGGGAAGAAGAGGAGAGTATAGTGAGGGAGGTCGAGGAGGCCATTTTGATACCCAGGAAGATGGCTCTCTGGTTGAGGATTGTGTGGGGTTGCGGGATGGGCAGTAAGAGTATTTATAGGGCGATGAGGGAGGGTAGGCTGAGGAGGAAGCGTTTTTGCCTATCTTGACCGTGTCCTTTGTTGGAAGTCCCAGGTACATGATTCGATCAGTGGCTATGAGCTAATGAAAAATCATCCGTGCCAACATCCCTAATTGCGTGTTCCAAGTGTTTGGACTGCTGATTCCAACAACCCCGATAACATTAAAAGTTAATTTATTTTATTTTGTGTATGTAGAAAGCTATTAATTTAATAATTAAGATAAAATAATAATCTCTATGTCTCCGTACCTATTAAACGGAAAAAAGAGAGTGGGTTAGTGCTTTCACCAAAATTTCGTAAAAATTGAAAGAAATTTGTAGAGAAAACCAAACAAAAAAAAGGAAAATATGAAGACTGCATGAAAAAAAAAAATTTTAAAAAAAAACGGTCCAAATAGTAAGAATTTTATTTGGAGTCTTCAAACTTAAGAAGATACATTAGCAATAAGTTAGAATTTTTCTTTCATTATTTCTATTATTTTTATATACATTTTTTTTTGATTAAATATTTCAATATCTATCTCTATTTTTATGTACCTATTAAGTAGAAATAAGGCTACAAATGGGTTGGGTCGACTCGTGACCCGACCCAGTTAGACCCAGGGTCTTGACCTATATCATACTTATTGTTCGCAGATAATTGTCTTCTCCTAGTCAATGCGCTGGCAGCGGATGCACGAGTGCTTAGAAGAATATTAGCGAAGTACTACGCAGTGTCAGGGCAGAAGGTAAACCTCCAGAAGTCAACCATCTCCTTCAGCCCTAGCATGGAGTATAGGGTCAGACAGAAGATTCGGGGAATACTGGAGATGCTGGTATAGGATGGGACCTGGAGCTACCTGGGAGTATCCATTACGGGTAGGAGGCTGCGGGTAGCCGAGTGCACCGGTCTGGTGCAGAAGATTCAGAGTAGACTGGAGTGCTGGAGGGTGTCTTCGCTCTCTATGATGGGTAGATTGACGCTGATTAGATCAGTGCTAGGTTCCATGCTTGTCTACCTAATGGCAAACACGGTGGTTCCGAAAATGGTGCTGATGAGGATCGAGAGACTACTTCGAAGCTTCCTATGGGGGTTGTATGGAGGGGGTCATGGGGTGCATTTAGTGGCATGGGAGAGTATCTGCCTACCGTTGAGTAAGGAAAGCCTTGGTGTGCTGTCTCTTTTGGAGAGGCGCGAGGCGTTGTTTGCCCGACATGCAGCTCAATTCACGCTAGAGCTGCAGGGGTTTTGGAGTCAGACCATGGCTGCCAGATATGGCCGGACGGGTAATGTAGGGGTGATCCACAGTACAAATCGTTGCTCATTCATGTGGCGAGAGATCGCAAGATTTCTACCAACAGTTATGGAGAATACTATATGGTTGACAGGTGATGGGCGGAGTATCGATGTGGTTGGCGACCCATGGGTGGGTGCCCTCCCTTGGAGACTCTGGTTGACTACGGTTGATATTGAGGTAGTGGAGGACTGCAGGTTTGCGACCTCCTTGACCTTGGCAAGGCTGCTGTGGATGAGGCTAGGTTGGGTCAAATATTTGGGACACACCTAACTGAGAGGGTCCCGTCTCTTCCGATTCCGAGGTATGTGGTCCTGATACTCAGGTGTGGAGCACGTCATGTAGTACCGGCGTTAGGGTGGGAGAGCTCTTCCGAGTGCTCCGGCCTGATCATGAGCTAGGTCCGGAGTGTGCCTGGGTCTGACGCCTAGGTCTCCACTCGAGGGTTACACTGTTCTTATGGAATGTCGTCCGGGATCGGCTTCCGACGAGAGCAGTACTCAGCGGACGGGGACTGAGGCTACCCCTTGAGTGTGGGGCATGCGGTGCCGATGAGTCGGTGGACCACGTACTGTTTCAGTGCACATGAGCTAGGGCGGCGTGGAGTGCAGCGGTGCTGCTGCGGAAGAGTTAGTCTAAGGGGGATCAATTCTTATGGACCATTCGTAGGTGGTCGGGCAACCCACTGACACGCCAGGAGGCGGTTAGGACGACTTGCATAGCATTCCAGGTATGGCTGGCAAGAAATGCTCAAACCTTCGGTGAGCACAGCAAGTCGCCAAGGCTTGTGGCAGAGAGTGCCTCGGCGCAGGCGGCAAAGATTAGTCATGCTTCCTCCTTAGAAGGACCTTGGACAGCTTGGGATATCTGGGGTTCCCATTCTGCCTCTGCAGCTCCTCGTATGATGTTTTTCACCTGGATGCCCCTACCCCGTAGTTTCCTCAAGGTCAATTTTTATGGGTCGGTGCTGGATGGAGGCGCTAACGGTGGAGCGGATTTCATCATTAGGGATCCGAACTTCAGGGTCGTGGCAGTGGGAGGCTGTCAATTATTTGACTGCACGATTTCTGGTGCAGAGCTAAGGGCAGCCTGGGCGGGCCTTCGATATGCTCAGTGTGTGCTCTCAGTTGGGTCGGTCATCTTGAAGGGTGACTCGGCTACGGTCATCACCTAGATCCAGAGAGATCTGAGGGTCGCTGCTGGTGACCATTTTTTGCTTCGCGATATCTGAATGATGATGAGGGACGAAAGGAATATCCAGGTGAAGCATGTGTTTAGAGAAGCTGTCGGAGCTGCGCGCAGATTGGGTGGCCACTTACGTGGCTAACCATGCTGGTTAGGATCATCAGGACAAAAAAAAAAAAAAAAAACCTTGTTCGCGAGCTTGTGCTTGTCGGTAGGTACAACTGAATTTAGCAATGCTGCATTTATGAATGAACGAGTTTTTCTATTCCCCTGCCATGTAGTCATCTTTTTTAATGATGACTTCGTTAAGTTCTTTCGGGCAAAAAGCAGGTCAAGTGTGGAAAAGTCTTCCAGGGATAAGTCTCGCATGCCCTCCCAATTTTCTCGTGACTCTGTTGAAGGAGTCTTGGGATGCAGGCGACGGGAACAAAACGTTGCCGGAGATTATTCAAATGTCGTCATTGTTGAAAAATCTCCCATGCATTACCTTCCAAAGCAAGTATGCAAGACTATGATAAAATTAAAGTCATGCACTAGTTATTAGGATCATCAGGACAACACTTCTAGTCCACCAGATGATTAGGAAGGCACCACCGAGATGGTAGCACTGTGGGAATGGGATTTTGATTCCACCGGAATGGCTCAAGTTCGAAATGTGCGGACATCGATTAAATATGAGGACCGGATGCTCCCTGCTTGATTTGTCCGGTAGAGTCGCTATCTGATCTGCCGTTTACTTAGGTGGTGCTAGTGTCACTACTCACACGAGAGCAGGGCTGCCATGCTGGTGGGGCTCTACCACGGGTGGGGAGGGTATGAGTAAAAAAGGTTCTACCCGCATTAAATATTCTCCAGCAGGGAGAGGACCCAATGGGGGTTGCTACGCGGGTGAGGTTCTCCTCACCCCACTCTTTCCTTTTGCTAAGAAAAAAAAAAGAAAAAAGAAAGAAAAAGAAAAAAAAAGAGAGAGGATTAGGATGGTTTCAAACCTGTTCAACTTAGAGTGGACGATTGCCAACCTAAGGACAAAGTCAAGAAGAGCCAAGTTTATCTTCATTCGAAACCAACTTACTTGATCTTCTAGATGCACTCGATATAGTTGATCAAACGACAAATATAAATCTGACACATGGCTTAGTTGTAATCAAGAATTTTCTACAACCTACTCAGAGGATTCTATTGCCTCGTTATAACGTTATCTCTATATACCAATTAAATGGAAAAGAAAGAGAAAACTCAACCCCTCTCCGCAATTCAAAAAAATAGAGACATTTTAGGACATGTTAAAAAAGAAATTTTCTACAAAAAAAAAGCGTGACATTTTGTGAAGTTATGTATGTTACAAAGAAAAATTTGTATAAAAAATCGCATATATGCACAAAAAAAATAAACGAAGCATATTAAATCAAATTCAAATAAGCCACATAATTCAAATTTGTATGCACAAAATTCAAATTTTTTACATGCTAAATTCAAAAAAAAATAGATGGATTATAAATCATATAAATATGTAAAAATTATCTAAATATATTTAAGTTATCCAAATATGTTATATCAATGGACCAACTAAAATTGTTTTAACTAAATCATCAACAAAAATTCCATTTAAGCTTTCCTGCTCTGTTTTTGTTTCAGTGGTTAAAACTGATTGGACTTTCTTGTGGATATTATAAATAAAAAATTATGAAAAAATGCTGCTTATAAAAATTCAAAAAAATCTAGAAAATCATAAAATAATTGACCCAACATACTACGGATATTTTTAGTATCTAACTATATATTCTTTACTACTAACTTTATTTGTTTTCATAAATCAGACTTCCATGCATGGTATCTTTGCTTTATTATTTGAATGATTTTTATATAATATAATGTACTTCTCAAATTATTGAATATTTCATAGTTCATTCATATAAAACTTTTTGTGCTTTTATTTTATGTAGTAACTTAAATGCCATTTACAGAGGGTCGGCTTCACACTTTACATTATACCTTTTTTGAGGAAATGGATATGACATACATTTTCTTTACAATAATTGCATAAGTAAATATTTTAAAAGTTTAAAATATATGAAAAAGTGAAAGTTTGAAATGTCATAGGAACAATTTTTGGAATGTTACTAGTTGAATTATTCTTTATGATATAATGTCGATCATAAAAACAATAATAAATGATTTTGAATAAAATCAGACTCTTAGATAAGCATGATTCTTAGATATTAATAACCTCCATAACTAACTTTTTCTTCCACTCTTTCTTTCCTTTTCTCCTTCTTTTATTTTAATAAGGATTGGAATATTAAGTGCATATATATATATATATATATATGTGTGTGTGTGTGTGTGTGTGTGTGTGTGTGTGTGTGTGTGTGAGATAAGAGATTTTAGCCCAAAAAAGAAAAAAACACTATACACAATCTTGAGGTAGACCTTAAAATCTGAATCTTGATTTTTTTTTTACCTATACCTAATTCATGAGTCTAAAATTTTTTGTATGCTCAATTCACTTTCTAACTTATTAAAATTTAACCACTATTTCTTGTTACATATACTGCAACTATTTCTGTGTGTAACATATTTGGTAAGAAATATTCTCTTATTCCATACTTTATATTTAAAATACATAATCTATATCTTTATATTTTATTTTTGTTAATATCTATAGAACAGAACCAAAGCAGGGAACGCCTCCCAGGGAGTAAGCTATTGAGGACTGCAGACCTTTCTTTGGGCTTTAGAATAATTAAATTTGTGTTTCTGCTTGAGGTATTGAAAAGTCTCAAATTATTAAAAAAAATATCATAACGAGTATATTTCATAGTATATTTAGTAAACTGTAAAATAATTTAGAAAAAATATTGAGTGCCGTATGTAACATACTTGTACGAAATACCATGTTAGGTCATGTATACATTTCGAGCTCAAACTTAAGTAATAATCACCGTGTTCTCGCAAAAGAAAGGAAAGCTCGTGATACTCTTGATGTCATATATGCAAATTTGCTCTTGAACAAATCATGTAGTGATCCATTATGAGCCTTAGTAAATAACTAGCAAGTTAATAATTCATGACCCATCCATCTCCACAGCTCAGCATCCTCCCATTCATAAGTCACAGGTATCTGATGCTAATTAACTCACGTTGATGTTTTCCATGAACAGAGCCTGACCATGGTGTCCTCGCATGTACCTCAAAAGTCGGCACCACATGGAAGGACCTGTCTGAATGAGTAGACTGAAAATCCTATTAAATTTATGGGTTGGATCATTACAATCAGCAAAATTACAGAATTAGAGGCCAGACTAGACCTACTGAGTTTTTTTTTCTTATAAAATTTAGGCCAACTCGCTCCAAAACTATTTTTGGATATTTTTGATCATGTTCATTGTACTGGCCCAACATATGAATTTAATAGAATTTTTAACCCAACCATTGAAAAATGCTCTTCCTAATAGAAAATTTCTGCAAATACATTCCGCGCCCAGATCTCAAGTATCATCCTTGATCATCCAACTTGTATGCTTTCCCGTCTACGCAAGTGCAACGGAATTTAATGTTACATTAAAGTACGTAGGAGGCTTTTCTATGTATATAAATGTCAAGTTATTCTGTAAGCTCACGGCGCGAGCAGTACGCGATACTCTACTGCTTTCACATATGAGCTATCTTGCCGAGAAGGGGATCACTACGCGGTTGGAGACTAAACTGCCTGTCATTGTTGGAAAAGTGCCATGCGTCGTCTTCCATAATGCCTCTGAGCCGGAGGTGTCCCAATAGCATTGGAGACTATTGTCGTCATCGTTTGAAAAATTTCATGCGTTATCTTCATGACGTCTCTCAGCGGGTCCTTATAGCATGGAAAAATTTGGCCAGCAGACAAAGACAGAGAGAGAGAGAGGTTACGGGCAAGCCGACGGCATTTTATTCTCAGATGGTACTGCGCGCAAGCCTGCGAGTGAACGACGTCATCTGAAAAATTTCTAAGCCATCCACTAACTGGATAACCATTACAAGGGTTCGAATATGCGGCAGGATTTGGATGGACCTTTCAGGGGACTGACTGTACGAAAAAAAGACAGACAATTATTAGATCCTCAAAAATTTTCACAGCCTAGGAAAAAGAATCTGGACAAAAATTTATTTTCAAAAAACCAACCAATTAAAAATCATTTATTTTACAATTGATTCATGCTGATAAGACAAACCAATCAATAAAAATTCATCATCTTTATGTATTGCAAGAGTTCTAATCTGCGGCAGGATTTGGATGGACCCTTTCCCTGAAAGGCCAGGGACAGACTCTACGATCCTCATGGATTTTCATAGCCTGGAAAAGAAATCTAGGCAAAAATTTATTTTCATTCAAAACCAACCTATTTAGGATCATTTATCTCCGAATTGATCCATGCTGATGAAACAAACTAACCAATAAAAACTTATTGCCTCATCAACTAGCATATATATAGCTCCAAATTACTTGGCGGCGGGCTTCGATCCTTATCTATGTATTGCATTTATGAAGACCCTCCGTACAAGCTCTCTTTCGACTCTCTTGTGCTTCCTCTCTCCCATCTCAGGCCTCCTCCCATTCTTTTTGAGTTGTGTCTGACTTGGGCATCGAAGGATCCCCATCGAATATGCTCCAGTGTGTGGACTTCTTTATTTTTACCGTTTCAGGTTGGAGCCTACGTCAGAGCATCGCATGAAGCCGTTCCTCCATCATACAATACCGACTCGTGAGTGTTCGACATCGGGATCACCATTGATCGAGTGCAACAACCACTGGAACATTACCGTGGAGACATGCAACGATCTCATCTGATTTCTCTGATCTGGACGACAAACGAGCTGAGATCTTTGCGATCCCCACCAACTCAGTGCCTAGGTTGGACTAGTTCCTAGCGGCAATAGATTGGGGCTAGTGGAAGGGTTATGATTCTATCTTTGGAGGTCTGATCGATCAAGTGGACGACACACAGCTATGAAGTTAAGAAAACCTAGGTAGCGACTGCAATTGCCCAATAGGATGCAGTCATGGAGTCTAATGGCTTTTTATAGAGCTCTCGGAGGGCTCCCCAGCAAGAGCCACAGCCTGACCCGTCGACCACCAGTGAATAGTTTAGTCTGCTCATGCAGCAGGTTCAATCGCTGACCGCCGCTGCCCTAGAATTTATAGTAGATGGTCACTAACCAACAGCAGCAACAACCGTAGCTGCAACAACCGCCACATTAGACTTATGCAATGGAAAATCAGGAGGACCTAGTGCAATCGAGTCATCATTGTCGTTCTTAGAATCCAAGATGGGTCCGACTTAATTGTGTAACCCTATGTATTAGTGGAACCCTAGTATTAGTGAAGCCATACGTAGTCATTGTCATATTAGTTCTAGTGACATAATCATGTAATTGCCACTATACCACTATGGAAGGAAGTTAAGGAAGCAACGGCATAGAAAGCGGCCTCTATACTAAGACCACTTTTGGATCGTTATGCAGCATCTTCGGCTTCGATAGTGGAATGGATTGAAAGATCTGTTTCCATGCTTACTTTGAACTAATTAAACATGACCTTTCCTGGGGAGTCTCGCTCTGAAAAAGAAGGAAGCTGATGCACCAAATCACAGTACATTCTAGTATATCCTGTAGAAGAAGAAATCGATCCTATCTTCATGGAAGATGAGTCCATTTTACTGGGAAGTATTGTAGTATATGAAGAATCCGAGTTAGGCTCATCAGGGGGAAGAGCCCGAAAATTTTCTTATGGAGCTTTTGGAATCTATAGGCTGAGACAAGGAGGTCCTGCAGGTTAATGCAAGAGCAAATCATATCAAATAGACAGTCAATAAGGCTTTGGTCAATATTAGGCCAATATACAAGCCCGAGATGGGCCTCAACTAACTTGATTTTTGCAAATGGTAGCTAAGAGAGAAGTCGATGGAATCATGTTAACTCCAGTCGCTTTTGCCAAAGTTAGATATCTTTAAGTACTAGTGAATGAAGAACAACAGTTCAACCAGCTTGCAATGTAGCCTACTCTTATTTCGAGGGCAAGGGGCAACTACCTTCGAGGATACCATCACCTCATCTTCATATGTAGTCATGCCAAAACTATATGCTAGGGAGCAACCTGCTCAATCATATCTACTTTATCAATGGACTGCTAGGCAAGCACGGTAATTGATCTTACCTTCACTAGAGCCTCCATGGTTTCTATCCATTGGATAAGTTTGAATCTTGCCTCTATCAGATTCTTCAAGGTACATCCTATCACCTTTGTAATCGTCACCTGATGGGATGTGTTACATCACATCTAGATCAGCTAAGATTAAAAGATTGATGCATCAAAAGAGGTGCAGGCCAAAAAAACACCGAGGATGCAGGTTCAGTGAGTATGGCGCACGGTTGTCAACCAAGGATACAGGATTTTCATTCTTGCTTTCACAAATCTGATGCTAGACTAAAAATACAAAAAGTTTTAAAACTTTTGAAGCAACTGATAAATATGAAATATGATTGATTTTTTATTTTTAAAATTTAAATCTTTTCATAAATTAAAACTCCAACAATTAATATATGCATTTCCAGACTAAGCCAAATCCTAATCCAACCTGACACACTTGTATCCATTTTCAGAACATGTACATATCTTCACCATGTAGAAATAAATTTTGGATGCGTGTAAGGCGCATGGTAATTATGAGCTAAGAAAAATCATCCGTGTGAACATCCCTACTTGCGTCTTCCAAGTGTTTGGACTGCTGATGCAGACAACCTTGAAAGTTATCCATTTGCCTAACTTGACAGTGTCCTTCGATGGAAGTCCCGAAAGGTCTGCTGAGAAATAGCTGGTAGAAGTGGAAAACCACCGCTACGTCCGTGGAAATTATCTGGAAACACCAAACTGACCGTCTTATATGCTTCTCTGCATCCTCCCACACAACACCAATTCCACTTTCATACTTCAACTGATTTAAGTACGTGAGCTATTGCAACTTGACTTACAGAGAATTCAAGTTCTGAGAAACTTCCTCCATGGGCTTCTGGGATTAGTGCAATCTAATCGTCAAATGGAGCATACTTTGTTGCGAAGGTTATCCAAAATCTTGATGCACGATGAAATTTTTCCTCGTGACCAACTTAATAATCCTGTACAGAGGATACTAAATCCAATATTATTCGGCTTGGCCAGAGCACCTGTTTGTAAGCAACAGGGACCCGACGTTCCATATATGATAGAAGGTAACACACGGAAGATGTTTATATATATATATATATATATATATATATATATATATATATATATATATATATATATATGGGTAATTCCATCTAATTCTTTAAGTTATCTATTAAAATATTAATCACTTACATACATGAGTTTAGTCAATTTATAAAAAAATTCATGAGTGAATTCTACCTAAGAAACAAGGGGCCTAACCGTTTGTACTTTATTTTAATTTAATAAATTGGATTAGACTCAACCCAAGTCTTTCGGTCATAAAAATAAAAAAAAATACATGGATGTATCTTCTCTAGAGTTTCCCAATAGTTTCTCTTAGTTCATGTAAATAATTAATATTGGAACAGCAATAGATTAATGAAAGTATTTTGGAGTGATTCAATTTGCAAGATCAGCTTCGATGCGTTTTGCTCCTGTATTTCTTATCCAACATGTCAAAGGGGGATGGTGCGATTGATGGGGTCAGTGATCGTTGGACTTGGGCCATTTCCTAGACGTTTAGATAGTGCCATATCTGATAGGAAATGGATTGCCGAATAGATAGTGCAACTTGCCATAGTATTCTCGTCTTTTCCCTCTGTAATTAGTCATCCATACGATACCGAACATGGAGGAGCGCATTTACTAACAGTAAACAATTATCCAACGTTTTTATTGCTCTATTGTTGCAGCATTATTTATTTCCTAACAGGTTTACATGAGGTGGGAGAGTTGTTGATTCTGTTGTGTTTTAATTGTATTGTTTTTTATTACCTCCCAATCCCATCGCTATTATGCCCCGAGGTTCCATTCAGCATGTTGGGAAATTCTGTCTTAGAGTTAAATCAAATTCAATAAGGATCTATTAAAATATTAATTACTTGCATATGTGAGTTTTGACAATCATTAAAAGATATCATGAATGAATTCTGCCTTAGTAAGAATCAAGAGGCCCGGGGGTGGTGAAATCAGAAATGTCACCGTTTGCACTCTGTTTTATTTTAGTATATTGGACTACGCTCGGCCCAAGTCTCTCACTCAAAAATTAAAAGACATTATCTTCCGAACTTTCCAAATAGTTTCTCTCAGTTCGTATAACTACTTATAATACACCAGCAGTTGACCGGTGAAAGAATTTTGTGGTGATTCACTTTGTTAGATCAACTTCTAGGCATTAACTCCAGGATTTCTTGTTCCACAGGGCAAAAGGGGATGGTGCAACTGATGGGGCCAGTGATCGCTGGAATTGGTCCATTTACCAGATATTACGCTAGCGCCATACTGGAGAGGAGATGTATTGCCGAATAGAGCAACTTGCTATACCATTTTCTTATTTTTGTAGTCATCCATAAGATATTGAAGATGGAGAGTGCATTTACTAACAGTAAACAATTATTTCTATAATTCCAATAATGCTGCACGCATCACAGGCCAGTTTAATGGCTCGTAAATTTGGTTACAAACACCTTATTCCAAAGCTATCACATACTCGAAACAGCGTCATGCATGGATGACCATGCTCTCAAAGCCTCAAGGGCAGAAGGTAACCTGGTAGTTGCTCCCACCGGGGCAGGTGAAGCTGGTGTTGACATAATCATCCGGGTAGCTAAACGCATTCGGGCACAGGCCCTTATAGAACTCGGAATAGGTGGTTGGCTCGCAGCTGGAGCCGGAAGGGCAGCAGTACTGAGGAGTGTTGAAGATGGTACATGGGTCATCGCAGCCGCCGGCAACTTTGAGCGCGCTGGGGCACTGCCCAACGACGTCGGCGGTGCATTGGATATCCATGCTGCAGTCCGACGAGGTGGAGCGGAAGTCCATGGGCACGTTGAAGCCCTGAACGAGGGAGATGTCGTTGAAGTCGAGGTTCTGGTACTGGTTGAGGGCGAATTCCGCGAGGGTGTTGGGTGCGGAGCCGTAGGAGGTGCAGGCGAGCTTGCCGCAGTCGCCACTCTGGCAGTTCCCGTTGCCGTTGGCATCGAAGGAGCAGCCAGTACGAGCCCAGATGCGGCCACCGGTGGTGCCGGCGTTGATGGTGACCGTCCAGGTCTGGCCTTGGCTGAGCTGCTGGCCGCCGCCGACGTTGCCGGTGGCTGCCCATGCAGCCCACACGGTGTAGGAACATTGGTTGACGACGTTGAAGGTGGCGGCGTGGGAGAGGGTGAGGAGGAGGAAGGGGAAGAAGAGTAGAGGGAGGGAGGTCGAGGAGGCCATTTTGATACACAGGAAGATGGCCCTCTGGTTGAGGCTTGTGTGGGGTTCTGGGATGGGCAATGAGAGTATATATAGGGCGATGGGGGAGGGTAGGCTGAGGAGGAAGCGTTCTGTTTTCTTGTTTTTGTCCAACGTAGCCAGCGTGGTTTGGAACGTTCAAAGGTGCGATGGAATTGTCTACCGGGAAAACAAGACTTTGAAGTGGGGACAACCGGCGGCTTGACCGAGAGGGGCAGAGAAACACGTCTAATGCTCTGTTTTTTTCCAGCTTCGCTGCTAAGCAGCTGCCACCTGATTTGGGAAACATGCTGCAGATGCCCATAAAGTGGTGTATGCTTCGGGCCTAAGCCTAGTTTTCCTTCTTGATGTTTGCTGTATTTGTTTCTGTTTCCACTTTCCAGGCTTGCCTCCTTTACTGTATCAAAAAAAAAAGAAAGAAAGAAAACACATCTAATGTATATAGAAAGCTCATTTAAGTTAAATTTGTTTTAAGAAACGTTTTCCTAGTTTTAATAGTTGGATAATCTTTAATTTTTTTTTTTAACTCTTTAAATTGTTAATCTATAAATTATCTCATGTGTCAGATATAAAGAACACTTTAAAAATGAAAATATCTTAGACATTAGAATGTGTTTTCTTTATAATCATAAAGTTCAAGATTCATGTAGATGTTGGTTAAGTTTTGTGATATTGTTAATTGTTATTTAGATCTTGTTTGCTTTGTTGCAACTGAGCTGTACAGGCCTAGTTATCGCAACGGGAAATAACAAGTTGTTTGGACCGCTACAACTATAATTGTTGTAATTTACACCGCATCCTAATTCGAAGATCACTATAAGCTATTTCAAGAACTTCCTCCAAGCAGTATAAAATAATCTAATTTCTTTATAAGAATCTCATATTACATGAATAGGATCCGACTTATGTAGACGGGCGTACGTGTAGTCATAATAGAACGAGTGAATTACATACACGACAATTATATGATCAATATAGTAAAATGATAATGTTGTGAGAAGTATAACGTAATATATTTGATCCAAAAATTATATGCTAGTGAATAATCCAAAAATAAGTGCAACATAAGAACTGTTATATATGCATGTCGAGTTCTGTCAAAATTTTAGTCTTTTATTTTTTCCTTGAGCAAAGCTCTTCTAAAAGAAAATATTTAAATGACAAATAATATTAGCGCACTATGCCACCTGTTTCATAGTTTTCTTAAATTAATTTTCCCCCAAAATTTATCCCAACCCAGACTACTTGCAATAAATTTCCAACAATTTTGTCTCTAAATATGTCTGTTTAAAACTTATAGAGAAAAAATATGTATAAACAATTGTTTACATCTGCTTGCATTTTAATATGCATAAAGTCAATCATCTTGAAACTTGCTTGCTTATATAATTTACTTTTTTCAAGAGAGTCTAGAGAGTCTGATCCCCACCTTATCTATCCCACCTTCGAGGGGCCTAATCCAATCAAGATTGAATCCTCCGATCCTTTGCCCAAGTGGTAAGGAGTGATATTATTTGAGCAAGTACATAGTGGTTTATACCGTTCGAAACCAGCTGAAAATACCTGTTTCTGTGCTTAAAACTATTACATTTTTAGATACTTGCGTGTGTGAACCCAAAAAAAATGAAAAACCTTAGGAGCCCTCTAACTATCCATCCATCTCTTAAGTCAAGGTCAGCATCCTTGCGTCCATGTGATGGTCTCTAAATTGCCTAACTTCTTCTCATATTTTCCATGCACCAAATTTGACTATAGTTCATTTCCTTGGTGGTGACGATGTCCAACAGATAGAACTTGTGGGTGTGCTTGCTTGGTTCAAACCAATTAGTTGATCAGTTTCTAGAAGCCTTCTCTAGATGGACCTATTAAAGGAAATGGCAAAAACCTCATTTTCCAGGTGGATTTGCACTAAATCAAACAACACTTGCTTATGGTGGCCTTTCATAGATTTTATAAGGATACAAATTCTCTTCTAAAGTTTACCATGTATGCATTTTACGTAGGGTAACTAGGTCAATTTTTGCGAAGGAGATGAAGCATGAGTGAGTTGAAATCTCAGTCATACGTAAAATTGATAAAAACACCTTCACGTTGTTTTTAAACTATCATTTATATATTATATGAAAAAATATAATGCAAACCATGAACTATATGCATGGCAAATATAGGGGTCTCTCATACTCACCTAATATGTTGATATAACAAATAAATTTAAAGTAAAGCAAGCGAGACTCAAGTCCAACTCACTTATATCCAGCCTCTAATGACTTCACCAATTGAACTAATTCATTACTACAATTTAGGATTTCACTCAAAAAAACAGATTTTCGACAAATTCAATATTAATCTATAATACTTAAAATTTTTGAGCTAATGTCTTGGATTGTACTTTAAGGTGATTGTCCTGGACTATGTTTTCAAAATTGTTCTTACAAAAATCTTAAACAAACTCTTCTAGATTATTTCCATTTCAATGGTAGCGTACCCATGCACTAATTCCTTTATTCCAGTCATGGGACGAGGGGTAAGCACTAATCATAATTGAGGTTGCTAGCATTAAAATTATATGTTTCATATTGTGAAAAACAGGATTCTAGTAAAGAAGTTTAAATAAGTAATGATAGCTTTAACCTCCAATCTGATATAGTAGAGATATGTAGCTTAAGTGCTTTTTTATCACTAGGCAAGCCCACTTATACCCAAGAAACTAATTAATAAAATAAATAAATAAATAATCTTGTTTTTGGATTAACAAAAGAGCGGTCTTCAAGGAACTAGCCCTACGTCGGCTTCTTAATAAAGTTTAACTTGCAGCATCAAGGACTTTTTTTCTTTTACAAAGTATAAATAAAATTGTTGAGCCATAACTTCTGCAGGCTTATGGGGGAATTCGTGAGCACTATTAAACTAATGGTAAGTCCAATTTCGTACCCCTTTCCTAGATCACTGCAGGAGGGGCACTCTTAAGACAATTTTTTAGATATCATGATGTCACCATTGTATGGAATTCCATTACTTAGAAAAGCTGTAGCTAAGAAATAGAAAATGATCTCTGGATAAGTCGGATGATATTTAATGTTTGCCACTTTGGCCAAACACTTGGAATATTCATGTGGGAAGTTCCTCATCTACAACCAATTTCACAGATTAAAGCATGGCCTCCATATGACCATATGGGTTATAGGTTGCAATTGACTTATATCCAGTAAGAAAAGTTATTAAAGTGGTTAAGTATAAGATAAATCTTAAATAGACTCGTAGAAAGACCAAGTGATTGTAAAATTTATAATTTCTTTAGATTAAAAATATATTGTAGCCAAATTAAAGACATGTTATAGAAGATAAATCTTCGAACAGTTTCATAAAAAAGGCATATTAGGGCGCAACATACATTCTTAGATTTTCTAAATCTTGCCTTACACTAAAATTATTAGATGCCATTTGCATCTTTGCATTTAGTATAATGGGTATAACATACATACATACTATCACTACCAGAAAACACGCGTATAGTGACGGGAAATTAGTGACGGCCCATTATCAGTCACTATTTGTGACGGATTAGTGACAGACAGAAATTTGGTCACCGTGGCGTGAAATTAGTGACAGATTAGTGACCGACCGGTCACAAAATACGCGGGTAGGGTGGGCGCCAAAACTTAGTGACCACCGTAGTGACGGGATATCTGTCACAAAACTGGTAACTGAAATTGCAACGAGACAGTGACAAATTCATCCGTCACAAAAATCGTAACCCAAATGTTTATAAATTTTTAAAAAATTATTTTTGATAGTGACGGATTATTGACAGAAATTTTCGTCACCAAATTTAATTTCTAATTCTAAAAATATTAAAAATAATATTTTTGAGTAATTATAAATAAAAAAAGAAAAAAGATAAAAGGAGGAAATCTAAAATGAACTAAGAGTGCCGCGCTTAATTTCTAATTCCCGCCCCCCCGCCCGCCCGCCCAACGCCAACACCAAAATTCTAATCCCCCTAACCCTAGCCCCTGCAGCCGCCCCTCAACCCCCCCACACCACACCCACACCCCCCCCCCCCCCCCCGGGCGATCCCTAACCCCTCCTCCTCCCCCCCAACCCAAATCCAACAAATCCCTAACCGGAAGGCTGTCCACGGCAGGGATGACCGTCCGGATTTCCTAACCCCTTCTCCTCCTCCCTATGCCGACGAGAGCTACCTGATCTTCTTCGAGTCTCCTCGAATACGGATTCTCGCTTCGAGAGCTCACGTCCGAGGCCAATCGCGGGATTTCGTTCTGGAGCCCCAGTTTAGATTCCGATGGTTCTTTCCGGTTGCTCTCGATGCGAGCATTCTAAAGGCTGGTCATACATTTGGGGTTTTTCAATCTTTTGTTTAACCAATTGCAAAAATCAGACATTTTCTAGATTCCAAATGGATTTTGAGCATCGGCGAGATGGCACTGTTTTTACTTCTTTGATTGTCAGATGACCTCATTCTATGATTTTTGAGTCTTTCCCATTTGGTAGTCCCCTGTCACAACTCCAACAAATTTGATCTGACACCTATTCACCCACTATATGCAACTATATGTCTTTAGGTTGTGTATGTCTTGTAACAACATATGATTATGAATCTTGTAACTGCATACAACAATATATTTTTTGATTTGCCTGTCTATGCTCATTGGTATCAACACAATGACTACCACATTTGTCTCTGTGTACTGTAAATGTCATCAGCCCGCTGTTGCTCGTAAGTTATTCGATGAAATGCTTGAGAGGAATGAGATTGGAACCATGAATTCTAGTGCTGGATCCACTAATGATGCACAATATGTAGTGCTATCGAATATTTATGCTGCTTCAGAAAAATGGGAAGAAGCAGAGAGGATAAGGAGGAGAATGGTGGAAAATGGAATACAAAAAATGTGTGGTTGCAGTTCGATCATGAAAGGTAAAAATTCTTTCATCATTTCAAAAAAAAAAAAAAAAAGGCCCCTCCTTAGAGAGTTTGCCTTAGGCCCCCAAATGCATTGGGCCGCCCCTGCTTAGAATCAGTGGACTTGTTCCTTATACCATTTGATGTAGAAATTTTAATTTGGTAATTTATTAAGTATTTTTTGTCTATAAAGTTAAGTTTTTTTGTTTTGCTTTGAAAGGTGCATTGTGAGACCGTTACTGATGGGAGTGCCAGTGACACTCTGGAGCCATGGAAATTTAAGGTTTCATATGACAAGTTGGTCATTGCATCCGGAGCAGAGGCCTCGACCTTTGGTATACGTGGTGTAAGAGAGCATGCGGTCTTTCTCCGTGAGGTTCACCATGCCCAAGAGATTCGGAGGAAGCTCCTTCTCAATCTGATGCTGTCTGATGTGCCCGGTATGCCATTTCAGAAGATAGGAAACATCATGGATGTTATTGCATTAATTAGTACCTTGTGTAAATTTGTTTTCTTATAATGATTTCAGCCTGCTATGATATTTGTTTTTTGCAAATAATGTTATGTAATTCAAGCACTGCCAAATCCTGCATTTGTGCATTCTTTGAACAGCAAATATTAGAGTATACAGTGATTTGGTGTAATGCATTTAATACTTGATTTTTTTTTTTGGCAAATATAGGCATATCAGAAGAAGAAAAGAGGAGACTGTTGCACTGTGTTGTTATTGGAGGTGGTCCAACCGGTGTTGAGTTCAGTGGTGAAATTAGTGATTTCATCATTGGAGATGTTCATCAACGTTACTCCCATGTTAAAGACTATATCTGTGTGACCCTAATTGAGGTTTTCCTGTCATACCTCTCCAGCATGATTTTATGAACTTGAATTATTTTTTCCTCTATATCTCTTTTTTATTCCTCTAATGGAGTGTTTGATGCTATAGCTCATAAAACATCGCGTAATTTAGTTACTTGAGAAATTTATTTCTAGTCAATCTTGTCAAGAACATATGTGGATAAAAATCATCTGAACTCTTTCTTTTTTGTGTTAGGCAAATGAAATTTTATCATCTTTCGATGTTCGACTCAGAACATATGCTACAAAACAACTCACTAAGGTCAGTGATTCTAAGCAAGGGATTGTGCAATCTCTTCTTTTGTTGATTTTCAATTGCTGTTTGTTAAATTGCTTGATTGCTCTCTGCATTTCCATTTCCCTTAGTCCTGAATTTACTTCAGAAACTTTTTATATGAAGAGCATCATTTTCTTTTATGCTGATATTGTTTTCAATGTTCATTGCTTTTGTATTGACCTTGTACTATCCCTTGTTAAATTGCTATTCGATTCTTTCTCCTTGAGAATTCAGTTCAACCTCAACGGCTCCTGAAGAACAGCAAGCAAAGGTAAACATACTCATTTTAACCAACTAAATGCTTCTATTTATGCCTCTTAAGTTTTATGCATGACATCTTCATTCCGAATTTTGGTTATCACTTGAAGCATCTTATAGTGTTCACTTGAAAAGCATCTTATAGTTTTCACTTGAAGAGCATCTTAAGCTCCTTCCTTTTTCTGAGAAAGCATGTTAAGATCTTTATGGAATATTATGTCTCACAACATTGTTAAGGGGTTCCTGTTGTATCATGCTTATCATATATAGGTAATGTTGATGCCTTTTCCAAGCAGATAAATGAAGTTCGAAGGATGAATGGTCCATTGTCGGAAGCACTGCCAGACTTCTATTCAGATGCTTCAATATCAAGGTACCTCCGGTCAAGAAACTGGAATGCAGAAAAGGCAAGTAAAATGCTGAAAGAGACTGTGAAATGGAGATTGAAATACAAGCCAGAAGCCATTCGCTGGGTATGGGTAGTTCTTTATGTTCTTGAAAAACTGTAGTTTAACACAAGTTGGTCACTGACCAATCAAATTATTTCTGCATCAAATTTTTATATCTCCAAAGCCCTTATTTTGAAAGAAAGTGCAGATAAGTTGCTATTTATCAACTGCATAGAATTTTTAGAGTCCACTCATTCTTGATATTTTGGTAAAGCCTACATGATTACAAGTTTGTTTGTAGCTTTCTGTTTCCTGATGTAATTTCTTGTTGACTACCAGGAAGATGTTGCCCATGAAGCTGCTACCGGAAAGATTTACCGGGCTGATTACTCTGACAAATATGGAAGATCTGTTCTTGTTATGAGGCCTGGATTTCAGGTGGGAGGGAAATATAAGAGAAAATTGTGAATATTTAATAGATTTCTTCATCATCTGACTCTCAGGTTTCTGCATGACATGAAAGCCATATTGTGACTTTTTGCTTTTAATTTTGTATACGTGGTGGTTTTCTCCTTGAAAAAAGAATGAATGAAAAAACAAAGCTGTGTGGGCCACGTTCATTAGCGTTTCATCGTTCGAGTGTTACTTTAAAATTGTACCAGTAGGTTGTGGTGATAATTTTCAAAAACAAAAGTTCTGAACTGGTGGACCAAAATTTTTCCTGTGTCTTTCATTTTTGGGATTATAGGTCTTGCTCGCATGTTATGTTTCAACAAGAAGGAACATGTCAGAGATAACGACTTTTTATATATTACTGTCTTAGGGATTGGGAACCATTTAGTGAGATTATCAGGCTTGTAATTGTTGTTTTGTTTTGTTTTGTTTTTCCAGTTCCAGTTTTGTAATTTCAACCTACTTATAATAATTCAAAAGGTTTCACTGTTTTTGTCTTCCCATCTTCTTTTTTTTCTGGTGCTGCAGAAGGAAGGGAAGCTCTCGTCAACTGAGTCTGCAGTGAGGAAGGCAGAGGATGTGGTGAGCAGCATGCTGGCCAAGGGTTTTGTCCTGAGCAAGGATGCCAGCAAGGATGCCCTCAAGAGAGCCAGGTCCTTTGACGAACGGCACCATTTTATGTCCGGCGCCTCAGCTATGGCTTTAGTCCCCTGGAGGATCTCACTGGAATTATTGGGCAATCATCATCCTCTTCTACCTCTACAAGTTAAGCTCCAGAGCTGTACTCGCGTGAAGACCTTCTAGGTATTTTTGAGCACTAAAAGAAAAAATGGCAAGAGGAGGTTCTTCAAAAGATGAGAGAAGAGATTGGCTTTGGACCATGGCATGCAGAACGGGGGGTAATGGTGATTCTGGTTCTGCTGATCATGCTTCATTATAATTGCTTTTGCCTTAGATGATAGGTCTTTGCATTTCTAGGAGGAATGAAATCTCTGTTATGACATACTTTTTGTACTTTGATTTTGATGGATTTAGGACATGTTGATGCCTATTTTGAATGACATGTTAAAAAACTTTTGCGTAATGTTGAATGCCTTTGCTATTAATGATATTGTTATTATTATTATGAGCCAATCAATGTACCAAATGTCCCAGGTTATTGGAATGTGATCAGTGACTAAATTTGGTTACTGAATTGTTTACCAAGTATTGTGACGAGCAGCCATAAATTTAGTGACAGAGTTTTGGTTACTAAAAATTGATTATGCTCAGTGAGTTGTGACAAATTAGTGACGGTAATCTTGTTACTAGATCAGTGACGGAATTAATAACAAATTTAGTGACAAAATTTGTGACCATGTCTGTGACGACTAAATTTGTCACTGAAGGTTGTGACAGATCAGTGACCAAATTTGTGACCGAATTCTGTGACAAAATCAGTGACCAAGTTACCTTCGTCACTAACTCAATGACTGGTTAGTGACGGAAAATACATAATTTCTTAAATATTTAATTTTTGGATTTGTAATGGTTTAGTGACGGTGATTCTGTCACGGAGTTTAGTGACGGGAATCGCCGCCGTCATTGAGAATTTAGTGACGCGTGTTTTTGTAACCAATTCAGTGACGGGAGCTCCAGTCACAAATTCCGTATTAGTGACCGGAAACATGGTATAGTGACGGGAATTTTCGTCACTATACGCGTGTTTTCTGGTAGTGTATACATGGATGGTTGGATGGATGAACGTACAAGACACATATGTACGTGTATATATATACAACACATATACATATATGTACACATATATAAATATACATGCATACATATGTGTGCGTGTGTGTTGTTAAATTTACAAGTCATAGAGATCGAATCCAAAATGACTTAGAACACCCATTTGAGTCTAAGTCGATTTATTCTATTTTATATATTGGATTATCCTGATTATTGTAGGAATACTAATTCGAGTTTAAATCGGCTTTCTCTATTATATATATCTCTTGGAACCCTAAGGGAAGAGAGCAATTGAGTATCCTAGAGATAAGGTATATTAGGGCTAGATTTTGTGAGAAAATCTTGTACTTTGTAATCTTTTATTTTTTTATAGTGAAGCTTTTGCATCATCTCTACCCGTGGACGTAGCTTAATAGTCCGAACTATATAAATATTGTGCTCTTGCTCTTTTCTATTTTTCTTTCTGGTTTTTTAGTTTATCTGTCTGTCGCAATAAGTGGTATCAAAGCCTTGGCCTTTTCGATTGGAATTTCGCAATGATGACTAGAAAATTCAAAATTGAAAAGTTTAATGGCGCAAACAATTTCAGTATTTGGAAGATTAAGATGCAAGCCTTTTTGGTACAATAATGGCCGTGGAAGGCATTGGAAGGCAAGGAGAAGTTATCAGATAGCATATCTAATATAAACAAAAAGGAGCTATTGGCAAAGGCATACAGTACAATTCAATTATGTTTGGCAGACGAGATGCTCAGAAAAGTTGTTAAAGATAAGACAATTGCTAAACTATGGTTAAAATTGGAGGGTAGATACATGACCAAGTCACTCATAAATAGATTATATTTGAAGCATCGGCTCTACCACCTACGCTTGAAAAAAGGTACGCCCGTAAAAAATCATATAGATGAATTTAATAAAGCTATTTTGGTTTAAGAAATATTAGTGTTTTAATTGATGATCATACCCTTATTTTGTTGTGCTCATTGCCATCCTCTTATGAGAACTTAGTTGATACCAGACTGTATGGTAGAGAATCTCTTCCAGTTAGTGGTATAAAAGGTGCCTTACAATCTAAAGAGTTGAAGAAAAAGATATTTGGAAGTTATGTAGAGAATGAAGGAGAAGGCTTGATTGCTAGAGGTAGGAGAAGGGAAAACGGTTCGAGCAGTACGGGGAAGACCAAATCAAAGTCGAAGCATAGAAACATCTGTTGTTTTTACTGTCTTAAGAAAGGACACATTAAAAGACTTTGTCTAAAGAGAAAAGAAAATAATGAAAAGAGAGAACTTGACTCCAAAGCTAATATTAGAATATTATAGGAAAATTCCGATAATGTTGATAGTGAGGTTTTGTCTGTCAGTGTCAGTAGCTCTAGAAGAATGTGGATTCTTGATTTTAATTGTTTCTTTCACATGACTCCTAATGAAGATTGGTTTTCTACCTATCAAACTAAGAAAAGGTTCTGTTGGGAGATAATAAGTTTGTTGTAGTTGTTAATATTGGAACAATTTGATTTGAGACCTATGATGGTACTGTGAGGACCTTAGAAGCTTGGCATGTTCCAAAATTGAAAAAGAACCAGATTTTCTTGGGTACTTTGGATTCTCAAGGATATAAGGATACTAGTGAGAATAGTCTTTGAAAGTCTCTAAGAGGGTTCATATAGTGATAAAAAGGGAAGTCGGTCAGTGATACACTTTCTTCATCATTAGGGTTGTTAGATACGGATATTACTCAAACTATGCTGGCTAGTTCTTTCCTTTAGCTGCTTTCCTTTTCCATATTTCTCGAGATTTAATTAATGGGTATAGAAGGATCATCTTGTTCGAGTTGCCCACCTTTTTGAGGTTGGGTTTGAAGAATTTTAGCATTTGGAGTATCCTATTTCCTCCTCTCAGCTTGCTTCTTCATAAGAGGGGCCTCAAAGTTGGCGAGAGGGAGTATGTGGCCCAATACTCTTTCCGAGGCATCTTTTTTTTTTTTTTTTTATAGGTGAAAACAGCAATTTATATAGCTCTAATGTAAGTACATCCTGCCAAATTACGAGAAGGTAAAAAGTACAAAGGAGAATTGAATCAAACTGGACGTCCCTCGCGATCGACGCCATCCATGTGGCATGCATTTGTAAAATCTGCACCCAAGGAATCTTCATTGAGGATTGAATCAATTCTCGATTCCTTCCTCCACTGGAGTGTGTTCTGAAGCATCTCAAATGCTTCCTTTACTTTGAATTCCCGAGCTCGGAGAAACTTTAGGAGGACTACATTGCTTCTCTCCGGGCACTTGCTTAGCAGAAGTGGCACTCAGGGGCGGCCCAATGCATTTGGAGGCCTAAGGCGAACTCACTAAGAAAGGCCTTTTTTAAAAAAAAATAAATTTTTTTTTAATAAGTGTAAAATACTTTAAAATCTTATTTTAAAAAAATTCTTCAAGCTTTTTGAGATGCAAAATTACTAACCAAACTTAATTCTACCAACTACACTTAATTCTACAAAATTTGGCAATACGAGTTACAAGCACATTTGCAACCCGTTATAACTGTAACATAGAAAGGATAACATTCTTTAAAAAAAAGAGCAGACTAGCACTCTAGAAGAAATTAACAGATTGTTTGAACCTTACAATATTGATGATATTTGAAGAATCTTTAATAGATTGTAAGTGCAACAGAAGAATCTTACAATATTGATGATATTTGAACCTTAACAAATGAGAGGATTCAATAACAAAATGTGAAGTCATTAAATGATAGCAGGCTTTCATAACTAGAAGTTAATAAATAACAGTGCACCACAATCCAAATTTAGATGACAAAGTACTGGGCCTTAAAGAAACCTAAACAAGATAAGCAAGTCAGAACTACAAACCAAAACTGGAACAAATATTTTGCTATAACCTAGAAGAATTGTTTTAACTGCAATTGCAGAACCTATTGAATATATGACAATAATCATAGTGTCAAATAATGGCTGAAGCTGCTAATGTGTGGATGAAGATTAAGGTCCTAATTTCTAAGTGAAATCTAGAGTAATTAGGAACTTTGGGAGCTTTAGCTAGATTCTCAATCAGCAAGGACCTTCTTGTTGGATCTGCATTAGTATTGCCTGAGTGGCAGTAGCAATTTATATTATGACGAAAAACCAACATCATAACCTATGAAGCTCTTTACTTTCTCCAAAGCTAGCATTCTATTTTTTGGTTCATAAAGAACAGCGAGGATAACATCACATTCACATGTTCATACAAGCTCCAAATCCTCACAGTCAAACTGTCAAACAGATGGCGTGCCTTCAAAACTACTAAACAGGGATAACAGCTTAACAGATAACAAGCTCCAAATCCTCACAGTCAAACTGTCAAACAGATGGCGTGGCATCAAAACTACTGAATGGGGATAACAACTTAATAGATAACAAGCTCCAAATCCTCACAGTCAAATTATCAAACAGATGGCGTGCCATCAAAACTACTAAACGGGGACAACAACTTAACAGATAACAAGCTCCAAAAAAGTCCAACAGGCATTCCGATACCACCAGTACATGCATATGAAATTCAAACAAAAAAAACAAAAACAAAAAACCTTGAACTTCATAAACATGAAACAAGTTAATCAAGGAACTTGGGTTACTGTAGCACAATAAGGAAAGCATGTACTGAAGTCTTTACAGGGAAATATCTGAAGAGCACCTGCCACCTAGAGGCTGGAGAGGACGGCGAACGGGCGAAGGACGGAAGAAGTGAAGAACTAAGGAGGATGGAGGAGGAAGTGAACTGTGAACCGAAGAACTAGATAGTAGGAACAGGAAGGAAGAACCGAAGATTGAAGAAGAAGAGTTTAGAACTTTAGAGGGCCCTGGACTCTGGTTATCTGGGAAGACTGGGATTCTAGTGACTACGGCGGATGGAGAAGACGGGTTATGGTGGTCCTATGGGCTATGGACGGCAGCCGGCAGGAGGACAGAGAACGGGCTAAGACATCTGGATCGTAGCCTCGTAGGCAGCAGGCAGTTATGCTGCCATGCTGGAGCAGCTCGTAAGCTTCCGAGTTCCGACTTCGACTCGGTTCGTAGGCAGCTATGCTGGCTCATAGGAGACTTCCGGAGGCCTTCCTTTGGGCCGAGGCCTTAGGCAACCGCCTCAGTCGGCTTGGGCCGCCCCTGGGTCCCACTCGAAGTTACCTGCACTGGTAGAAGGCAGGACAGCAGATTGCAGCATTCCTGTCTTGACACGCGTTCAATGCAGCACTAACTACGAAAATTTTAGGTGGGCCCTACATTGCCAAATAGGCGACAATTCAATAGATCTCCCTGATTTTGTGCACCGGACAGAAGACGGAACCTACAAGGTCCGTAGGCATTCGCAAAATTTAGTAGTCCAGCGATGTAGCAGCTGAGTCAACATTAAGTAACGTGTTCTGCGAACTTGCCATATAATTTGTTGCATGAATCTAGCAGCAATCTTTGATTGATTTCATCTCAATGGGCGTGGTTGGCAATCATTGGAGACATCTTATAAGAAATAGGCCAAGTCCTAATTTCTATTCTCACCTTTTGTTTTTCTTTTTTTCCATAAAAGATGAGCAATATATTATTCTATTATAATATATAACTAGGTAATATAAATAACATATAAAATATATATAATGTTGGGGTTGAGACGCATTAAGTTATTTTTTTATTTTTTTTAGGTCCGAATCTAGGCTTTTTTTTCCTCCGTGCCTGTCCTATCTATTTTAGTATCTAAGTCCACTAAATTTCGAGCTAGGCCAGCCGATCATTTGGCTAGTTTTTTCAATATTGCTATTTAGCTTTGACTAGTGGTTGGAATTTTTGTTTTTTTATTTGTTCTTGTACCTCTCTCTAAAGGGGGTCTATCTCTCTTTCTTGGTGAATCTTTCTGGGTTAGCTCATTTTCTCAGGAAAAAAAAAGATACAAGTTTACTTTCCAACACTCGAAATGATTCTATATATCAATGGTAGGTGAATCAAATTATCATTATAATCTGGTGATTTGGGGTAGTATCCTCAACACCATTAATCTCAAAATTGAAACAAAAATTTCCTAGTTGCTAACTTAGGATTTCCTGCCTTGAGTAAAAACACCCTTAACCAGTACTTTTTTTTAAAAAGCCGCTGATTGAAGAAACTTCATGGTCACCTTTTTGCCCAATGACTGCCTGCAATCTAGGAATCTAGCATATGAAGAAAATCACCGTAGATCGCCACTTTAAATCAACCCCAAGCTAGTAACAATGAAATGAAGTAATGACGTCCTCCTTATCGGTCGCTTCATGTGGCTATGTCAGTGGAATCCTACATAAGCCTGCCTAATTCAGGCAAGAAACCCTAAGGGAACCTTAGCTCACATGAGCACCATAGTGCAGAGCAAGAGCAAAATTATAACTAAAAACAATCAAGATTAAACTAGAAGTAAAAATTATAAATAAAAGAATTGAAAAATATCCAAAAGCTAGATCTGAAGTAGAGCTGATCACGGTCGGGCCTTGGGCGTAAACTCTATTCATCTTTAATCGGGCTTCGGGCTAGGCCTTGATTTTTTCTGTGCCCAAACCTAGCCCATGTTCAGCTCTAATTTGAAGAGAAAAGTTTAGAATTAGAAGCAAAACTAAGGCTAAGGGATAACTAGAAGGCTTCATACCTTCTTTTCCTAGTAGATCTTCGATCTTGCATCTCTAATCATCATAGGGCCTCGCTAGAAGAGTCCTAGTCTCCAACCAATTGTTTTATTTGAACCTTTGCCTCGCTCCATGGGTTCTTGAGAAGCCTTATACCATACAAAAATTGAGAAGAATCTCAAATATATTCTTTGTTGGTTTCTAAGTGATAAGGGCGGCATCTGTAGGTTTCAGGACCTTTACATTGAAGCAAACTTGTGGAGGGCTCCTTGAAACTTGAATAGAAATCAAAAATCAAAGTCTTGGCACAATTAAATTAAAAATAATTTCCATAAGGGCTAGATTTTAGAAACAGATTTTTCTTTTAACAGTAATATGTATAATCAATATGTGATGAGTACCAAATTTTCATTGTCAAAGATTCTGTTAAATATGTATAATGTTAGCTATAATTCTATCTGATCTTTTGTTATGCACCAAACATTTTATTATGTAGTTCAAATTGTTGGAGTCATTGCGATCTCCAACATGTCTTTTCTCTGTTTTTAGGTGTTACCTCACGATGAGCTTTAAGCACAACAAATCCAAGCCTAGTCCTAGTAGAATTTTGTTTTGCAGTGAAATTTTATCTTTTAGTGAGAGTTTTAGGGAGGGAGAAAGTAGTGTATGGTGTGGTTGAAAAAAGGGGGGCGTAAGAGAACCAAAGGCATCTTCTTTGGTGAGGCATGAGAGACAGAGTGCTTTCTTGTGTGGCTTACAACTTTTAATAAAATATATTTTTTTTTCTATTTTTTTCTAGCATCATCATATCTTATACTTATACCACAATTACTATATTAAGCACAATTATAGTATCATAATCCATCTCATACACAAATCAACTTGCATGCATAATCCTTTAAAGTCTTAACAAACAAGATACACACATGATCCATAAAGTATAAGATTAAGAATAGGCTACTTACCTAAATAAATTGCATCAATAACACTTCATAAGTTATGTAAGTAAGCGCGTACATGATCCATAACATAATAAGATCAAGACAGTTTACTTACACTTTATAATTTATGCAAGAAAGCGTAAACATGATCCATAATAAGATTAAGGCAAGTTACTTACAGAAATTCGCTTTTCAATTTCTTACGTCCGGATGACAAATCCTTGATCACCTAAATTAATAATATAGGTGTTACATTATTTTCTATTTATTTCATAAGTTTATCATAACATGATTTCACTGGCCTGGATCCCATCTAAGGATCTGGCCCAAGTCTAATTTACCTAGTTTGGAGCCCTTGAGCTCGATTTAGAACCAAATTGGGTTCACGTAGGTCAATTGGGCTTTTAATTAAAGAATTGGGCTTGAGTCAGGGTCAGCCTGTGGCTAATCTGATCTCCAATTAATTGAATTGGGCTTGAATTGGGCCTGATTTTAACTCAATTAGGTCTGCTGAGACTAACTCATCTCAATTGGGCTTGGACCCGACCCAATTGGGTTCGAATTCAATCTAATTTACTCAATTTGGTCTGTTCAGACTCAGCTCCATTTAATTAGGTTCAGACCCGACTCAATTCGGCTTGGATTTAGCCTGATTTATTCAATTGTGGTTCGCTCAGACTTAGCCCAATCTAATTGGGCTCGGGTTCAGGTTTAAAGTGGGTTTACTAAACCCACTTTCTTTTTATTTGGGCCTAACAGGTTCAGACCCAAACCTGGATCCGACCAGTTAGGCCGGACCGGTTTAAGGGCTCTTCTCCGGCCTTCCAAAGGCTTCCGCCTCTTCCACTCCCACTCCCCTCTCTCTCTTTTGGTCTCTCTCTCTCTTCCTCCTTCATCCTCCATCGAAGCCCTAGCCCTTCCACTAGCTGTGGCCTTCTTCTGCTTCATCCCCTTCCTCTTCCCTCGTCGTCCTCCAGCACCTCCCCTTCCAAGAGTTGTGGCGGCGGAAGAGGAAGGGTTACCCCCCTTCAAAGTGGTGCCGGTAGGGGCGGGGGGGTGCTTAGTCTTCGGGAATCCCTTATGTATTCCGACCATGGTGAAGTAGAGCCGTCGTCTGAGGATGAAGCCTCAAGGTTTGGGTAAGTAAAATATATTTATTTTTGTTTAACTATTTTCTTCTTTCTTCCCCTTCTTCTTTTCTTTTTCTTCTTCTCCTCCCTCTTTGGTGGCGCTACCACCTCCTCACCGGGAAGAGGTGGGGCATCGGCCGGAGGGCTGGCGGCCCAGCCGCACCTTGTGCCCTAGGGCAACCGCGGCCGAGGCCACAGTGCCCTAGGCGCTTGGAAGCCAAGCCCGTGCTCACAGGCCGAGCTCAGTTGGGCTCGGCCCGGATGGCTGCTGAACCTGGGCCGTCCCTGGTTGTGATCGGCCCAGTTCCGTTATTGGGCCTAGGCCGGCCCTGGGTTATACTCAGGCCGGCCCACGGTCTGTCCTTGTGCATGGGTCTGGCGTGGGGTGGAACCCGTCGGCCGATTTCCATCTCCTTTGTGCCAGAGTTTTTTTTCCTTTATTTCACTGTTGAAACAGAGGGGAGAAACATTCCATAAAGAAACTCTCCTCTTTCTTAGTTTAAACCAATTTACTTAAGTAAACCAGGTCTTACCCTGTTCTTGATTGGCTGTAGCCGAGCAGTAATCCCTTCCACAATCCCTCCTTCCTCTCCTTAGGGCTCTAGGGTTCCTTTCCTTTAGCTCTTCGAGTCAAAGGTTCGGCTTCTCTAGTACGGTACTCCAGAGGAGCTAGGGATAAAGAGGGTATAGTAATCCATGGTTAAAAATTGGGAGTTTAAATAAACCCCCTTAGGCGGTGACCTCTGAAGAGGTGGCACCCTCTCCTTCCTCCTTGCTCAGGAAGCCTACAGCTGCCTTTTTCCTCTGGCCAGCTGGGCTTGTTACTTCAACTTGAGGTTGGAGGTGGCGGACTCCCATTCTGCATGGATGAGGGCCCAACAGCTAGCCTTTTCCCTACTGGCCAGCTGGGGCCCATCACCTCAACCTGGGGTATGAGGGGGCAGCCTGTAAATGGGTTGCCAACCTCGGGCCCAAGTTGGTCCATTTAGTGACCTAGCCCAATACCCTTAAACTGGGCTTCAAAAGTATTGGGTCCAGTTAGTATTGGGCCTGGATATTACAGGTTGAACTTTCTAAAAGTTGGAAAGTCATTCTAAGAGAGAGGCTTTAGCTTTGCATAGAGCTTGTTCACGTGGACTCCAAATAAGGAGTTGTGGTGCCCCTTCCCCATGGGCTAGACGAGAAGATTGCTAGGGTGCATGACACATCGGGTCCAGTCCTTGTGGGACCAGTGCACTCAAAAACAAAAAAAAATGAAGGGAAGGCCTGATTAGGAAGGAAGCCGTTTTTGACAGTGAAAAGCTGCCCTGTTCTTTTGGGAATCTAATTGCTCTTCTATTCATGTGGGAGTCACATTCTTTGAGATGCTTTTTCTTCTTCTTTCCTTTTTATAGTTTTAGAGTTAGCTTATACTGCAAGAACAGTGCTTAATTCTGTCTGAATTTTCTTATAGTTTGGCTTCCTGTTGGCTGTTCAACAGTCACATTGGGAGAAATTTAGTCTTCATCTTTGTTTGATTTTATTGTTGTTAATTACTCTAGGGAGAGGACATGTAATTTTGAGAGACATCTATTAAGACATCTAGTAAGGCAACCACTGTATTTATCTCCAATCAATATATACCTCAAGTTCCACAGGGCAAAAGGGGATGGTGCAACTGATGGGGTCAGTGAGCGCTGGAATTGGTCCATTTACCAGATATTACGCTAGTGCCATACTGGAGGGGAAATGTATTGCCGAATAGAGCAACTTGCTATACCATTTTCTTATTTTTGTAGTCATCCATAAGATATTGAAGATGGAGAAGTGCATTTACTAACAGTAAACAATTATTTCTATAATTCCAATAATGCTGCACGCATCACAGGCCAGTTTAATGGCTCGTAAATTTGGTTACAAACACCTTATTCCAAAGCTACCACATACTCGAAACAGCGTCATGCATGGATCACCATGCTCTCAAAGCCTCATTAAGGGCAGAAGGTAACCTGGTAGTTGCTCCCACCGGGGCAGGTGAAGCTGGTGTTGACATAATCATCCGGGTAGCTAAACGCATTCGGGCACAGGCTCTTAAAGAACTTGGAATAGGTGGTTGGCTCGCAGCTGGAGCCGGACGGGCAGCAGTACTGAGCAGTCTTGAAGATGGTGCATGGGTCATCGCAGCCGCCGGTTACTTTGAGCGCGCTGGGACACTTCCCAACGACGTCGGCGGTGCATTGGATATCCATGCTGCAGTCCGACGAGGTGGAGCGGAAGTCCATGGGCACGTTGAAGCCCTGAACGAGGGAGATGTCGTTGAAGTCGAGGTTGTGGTACTGGTTAAGGGCGAATTCCGCGAGGGTGTTGGGTGGGGAGCCGTAGGAGGTGCAGGCGAGCTTGCCGCAGTCGCCGGTCTGGCACTTCCCGTTGCCGTTGGCATCGAAGGAGCAGCCAGTACGGGGCCAGATTCGGCCACCAGTGGTGCCGGCGTTAACAGTGACCGTCCAGGTCTGGCCTTTGTCGAGCTGCTTGCCGCCGCCGACGTTGCCGGTGGCTGCCCATGCAGCCCACACGGTGTAGGAACATTGGTTGACGACGTTGAAGGTGGCGGCGTGGGAGAGAGTGAGGAGGAAGAAGGGGAAGAAGAGGAGAGTGAGGGAGGTCGAGGAGGCCATTTTGAGACACAGGAAGATGGCTCTCTGGTTGAGGATTGTGTGGGGTTCTGGGATGGGCAATAAGAGTATTTATAGGGCGATGGGGGAGGGTAGGCTGAGGAGGAAGCATTCTGTTTTCTTGTTTTTGTCCAACGTAGCCAGCGTGGTTTGGACCGTTCAAAGATACGATGGAATTGTCTACCGAGAAATCAAGACTTTAAGTAGGGACGACAGGCGGCTTGACTGAGAGGGGCAGAGAAACGAAAGATAATGCTAACTAGGCTTAGCATTTTTAACACGTCTAATGCTGCGTTTTTTTCCAGCTTCGCTGCTAAGCAGCTGCCACCTGATTTGGGAAACATGCTGCAGATGCCCATAGTAAAATGATAATGTTGTGAGAAGTATAACGTAATATATTTGACTAATTATATGCTAGTGAATAATCCAAAAATAAGTGCAACATAAGAAACTGGTATATATGCACGTCGAGTTCTGTCAAAATTTTAGTTTTTTATTTTTTCCTTGAGCCAAGCTCTTCTAAAAGAAAATATTTAAATGACAAATAATATTAACGCACTATGCCACCCGTTTCATAGTTTTCTGAAATTATTTTTTTCCCCAAAATTTATCCCAACCCAGACTAATTGCAATAAATTTCCAACATTTTGGTTTCTAAATATGTCTGTTTAAAACTTACACAGAAAAAATATGTATAAACAAGTGTTTACATCTGCTTGCATTTTAATATGCATAAACTCATCTTGAAACTTGCTTGCTTATATAATTCACTTTTTTTAGAGAGTCTAGAGAGTCTGATCCCCACCTTTTCTGCCTTATATCTATCCCACCTTCGAGGGGCCTAATCCAATCAGGATCGAATCCTCCGGTCCTTTGCCCAAGTGGTAAGGAGTGATATTATTTGAGCAAGTACCAGCTGAAAATACGTGTTTCTGTGCTTAAAACTATTTCATTTTTAGATACTTGCATGTGTATGTGGATCCATAAAAAATGAAAAACCTTAGGAGCCCTCTAATTATCCATCCATCTCTTATGTCAAGGCCAGCATCCTTGCGTCCATCCGATGGTCTCTAAATTCCTTAACTTCTTCTAATATTTTCCATGCACCAAATTTGACTATAGTTAATTTCCTTGGTGGTGACGATGTCCAACAGATAGAAATTGTGGGTGTGCTTGCTTGGTTCAAACCAATTGGTTGATCAGTTTCTAGAAGCCTTTTCTAGATGGACCTACTAAAAGAAATGGTAAAAATCCCATTTTCCAGGTGGATTTGCACTAAATCAAACAACACTTGCTTATGGTGGCCTTTCATAGATTTTATGAGGATACAAATTCTCTTCTAAAGTTTACCATGTATGCATTTTACTTAGGGTAACTAGGTCAATTTTTGCGAATGAGATGAAGCATGAGTGAGTTGAAAGTCATATGTAAAATTGATAAAAGCACTTTCACGCTGTTTTTAAAATATCATTTATATATGATATTAAAAAATATAAAGCAATCCATGAACTATATGCATGGCAAATATAGGGGTCTCTCGTACTCACCTAATGTGTTGATGTAACAAATTTAAAGTAAAGCAAGCGAGACTCAAGTCCAACTCACTTTTATCCAGCCTCTAATGACTTCACCAATTGAACTAATTCATTACAATTTAGAATTTCACTCAAAAAAACAGATTTTCGACAAATTCATATTAATGTATAATACTTACAATTTTTGAACTAATGCCTTGGATGGTACTTTAAGATGATTGTCCTCGACTATGTTTTCAAAATTGTTCTTACAAAAATCTTAATCAAACTCTTCTAGATTCTTTCCATTTCAATGGTAGTGTACCCATGCACTAATTCCTTTATTCCGGTCATCGGACGAGGGGTGAGCACTGATCATAATTGAGGTTGCTAGCATTAAAATTATGTGTTTCATATTGTGAAAAACAGGGTTCTAGTAAAGAAGTTTAAATAAGCAATGATAGCTTTAACCTCTAATCTGATATAGTAGAGATCTGTAGCTTAAGTGCTTTTTTATCACTAGGCAAGCCCACTTATACCCAAGAAACTAATTAATAAAATAAATAAATAAATAATCTTGTTTTTGGATTAACAAAAGGGCGGTCTTCAAGGAACTAGCACTACGTCGGCTTCTTAATAAAGTTTAACTTGCAGCATCAAGGACTTTTTTTCTTTTACAAAGTATAAATAAATTGTTGAGCCATAATTTCTTCAGGCTTATGGGGGAATTCGTGAGCACTATTAAACTAATGGTAAGTCCAATTTCGTATCCCTTTCCTAGATCACTGCATGAGGGGCACTCTGAGACAATTTTTTAGATATCATGATGTCACCATTGTATGGAATTCCATTTCTTAGAAAAGTTGTAGCTAAGAAGTAGAAGATGATCTCTGGATAAGTCCGATGATATTTAATGTTTGCCTCTTTGGCCTAAGTCTTGGAGGATCAACAAAAGGAAGACTAGTCAAATAGGATGACTATGTCAACAAGTGCATGCACCAAGGATCGAGGATTGCGATGGAATATTCATGTGGGAAGTTCCTCATCTAAAACCAATTTCACAGATTAAAGCATGGCCTCCATATGATCGTATGGGTTATAGGTTGCAATTGACTTATATCGGGTAAGACAAGTTATTAAAGTGGTTAAGTATAAGATATATTTAAAATAGACTCAGTTGAAAAACCATGTCACTGTAAAATTTATAATTTCTTTAGATTAAAATTATATTGTAGCCAAATTAAAGACAATATAGCAGATAAATCTTCGAACGGTTTCATAAAAAGGCATATTAGGATGCAATATACATTCTTAGATTTTCGAACGGTTTCATAAAAAGGCATATTAGGATGCAATATACATTCTTAGATTTTCTAAATCTTGCCTTATACTAAAATTATTAGATGCCATTTGCATCTTTGCATTCAGTATAATGGGTATAACATATATACGTACCATACATGGATGGATGGATGGATGAATGTACAAGACACATACATATGTATATATATACAACACATATACCTATATACACATATATAAATATACATGCATACATATGTGTGTGTGTTGTTGAATTTACAAGTCATAGAGATCGAATCCAAAATGACTTAGAACACTCATTTGAGTCTAAGTCGATTTATTCTATTTTATATATTGGATTATCCTGATTATTGTAGGAATACTAATTCGAGTTTAAATTGACTTACTCTATTATATATATCTCTTGTAGCCCTAAGGGATGAGAGCAATTGAGTATCCTAGAGATTAGGTATATTGGGGCTAGATTTTGTGCGAAAATCTTGTACTTTGTTATCTTTAATTTTTTTTATAGTAAAGCTTTTGCATCATCTCTACCCGTAGACGTAGGTTAATAGTCTGAACTATATAAATATTGTGTTCTTGCTCTTTTCTATTTTTCTTTCTTGTTTTGTTAGTTTATCTGCCTGTCGCAATAAATGGTATCAAAACCTTGGTCTTTTCGATTAGAATTTCGCAATGATGACTACAAAATTCAAAATTGAAAAGTTTAATGGCGCGAATAATTTCAGTATTTGGAAGATTAAGATGCGAGCCTTTTTGGTGCAATAATGGTTGTGGAAGGCATTGGAAGGCAAGAAGAAGTTATCAGATAGCATATCTAATAGAAACAAGAAGCAGCTACTGGCAAAGGCATACGATACAATTCAATTATGTTTGGCAGACGAGATGCTCAGAGAAGTTGTTAAAAATAAGACAACTGCTAAACTATGGTTAAAATTGGAGGGTAGATACATGACCAAGTCATTTCTAAATAAATTATATTTGAAGCATCAGCTCTACCACCTACGCGTGAAAAAAGGTACGCCTGTAAAAAAATATATAGATGAATTTAATAAAGCTATCTTGGTTTTAAAAAATTTTAGTGCTCTAACTGATGATTAGACCCTTATTTTGTTGTGCTCATTACCATCCTCTTATGAGAATTTAGTTGATACTATACTGTATGGTAGAGAATCTCTTTCAATTAGTGGTATAAAAGATGCCTTACAATCTAAAGAGTTGAAGAAAAAGAAATTTGGAAGTTATGTGGAGAATGAAGGAGAAGGCTTGATTGCTAGAGGTAGGAGGAGGGAAAGCGGTTCTAGCAATATGGGGAAGACCAAATCAAAGTCAAAACATAGAAACATCTGTTGTTTTTACTGTCATAAGAAAGGACACCTTAAAAGACTTTGTCTAAAGAGAAAAGAAAATAATGAAAAGAGAGAGCTTGACTCTAAAGCAAATATTAGAATATTATAGGAAATTTCTGATGACGCTGGTTGTGAGGTTTTGTCTGTCAGTGTCAGTAGCTCTAGAAGAAGGTGGATTCTTGATTTTAATTGTTTCTTACATATGACTCCTAATGAAGATTTGTTTTCTACCTATCAAACTAATAAAAGGTTCTGTTGGAAGATAATAAATCTGTTGTGGTTGTTAATATTGGAACAATTTGATTTGAGACCTATGATGGTACTGTGAGGACCTTAGAAGTTTGGCATGTTCCAAAATTGAAAAAGAACATGATTTTCTTGGATACTTTGGATTCTCAAGGGTATAAGGATACTCGTGAGAATAGTTGTTGAAAGTCTCTAAGATGGTCCATATAGTGATAAAAAGGGAAGTCGGTCAGTGGCTTGTATCATTTACTGAGTAAAATAATAAGCGATACTGCAACAGTTTCTTCATCATTAGGGTTGTTAGATACGGATATTACTCAAACTATGCTGGTTAGTTCTTTCCTTTAGCTGCTTTTCTCTTCCATATTTCTCGAGATTTAATTAATGGGTATACAAGGATCATCTTGTACGAGTTGCCCACCTTTTTCAGGTTGGGTTTGAAGAATCCTAGCATTTGGAGCTATCCTATTTCTTCCTCTCAGCTTGCTTCTTTATAAGAGAGGCCTCAAAGTTGGCGAGACGAAGTATGTGGCCCAATACTCTTTCCGAGGCATCCTTTATTTTTTTTTTTTATAAGTGAAAACAACAATTTATATAGCTCTAATGTGAGTACATCCTGCTAAATTACGAGAAGGTAAAAAGTACGAAGAAGAAGAAGGTATGTCCACTGGGGATGTCCAAAGAAACTCTTCGGAATGTCGAGGCGTCCATTGATGAACCTGAACTTTATCCGTGCTGCTATAGGGTTTGGGGATCATAATCTTTTTTCACTTCAAGCAAGTTGAGCACACCCTCACCCTGGAGGAGGCACTCAGCACACGGTACAGTAAACATGAGTTCATACAAAAGAAATCTTTAGAATGTGATCGACAGTTAAATCAAACCATCATAAGCACAAACAAGACAAACCAACCTGTCCGGACACAATAATTTGAAATCTCACCCCAAGTCATGACTCAAGAACTCTTTGCCTTGCACCTAAATAAGACCTTCTTCTTTTTGAACGTGGTATTCTCAATTGATATCACAACCTTGCCCGGCTCATTGTTCTTAAACGAGTTCCGAACTGGTCCTCCCTGAGCTCCCATTTTCTTGCCCTTTTGAATGATGATGGTGTATGACCTTTCATCGGTCGGTATAAACTCCTCTTTGTAGTTAACCTCCCAGCCCAAAACAGTCAAATCCCAAATGAAGGTAGTCCCAACCTGCACTCATCAAGCTCAAAATTTACCAATCTTTAGAAGAATATCATGCACTAAAATACTGTCTCAATAGCTTAAGTTTAGAGATGTTAGCTTAAGGGGGAAGGTTTGATGTTTTACCTCTGGCACAGGAATTTCTACATTTTCTGTGGAACCAGCTTTAACTCTGAGCTCTGTAACCCTACCATCATCGGCGGAAAATTCAGTTTCATTCTCGCGTTTCAGACCACCATAGCATACAGGGATATTTCCAGCAGGAATATATCTGTAAGGAATATCTGGATTGCTAAGAATTTACCATCATATTTTGTACTTGAAACGAAGATGGTAGCTGAAATGAAAAAACTTACTTCAGAAGAGTTTCAGTAACCTTTGACGAGCGTGCAGAGACAAATTTGCTCCTGGTTCTTTGGGTTAGGAAAGGTGACAGGAGAGCATTGAATGCATAGTACCAGAAGGGGACGTTGATGAAGATCTACACTTCGGAATCATCGTCACAGTAGTTAAGTATTTGAGATAATTCAGTGTCGGGAAAAAGAATTAGTGAGAGAGCAGTAAAAAAAGCATACAGATCACTGGATTACAAAAGTGACAAATAATGCCACACGCCAGAACTACAAGGATGAGAGTGGCAACAACTGCAAGAAAAATGCTATGAAAACATGACTGCAAGAACTGGCACATATTAACAATCAAATGGTGTCGCTAATCTCTTCAGAGAGTATTAAAATTAGCATCAGTAATCAATGATACATGATCGTATTCTTCTACAAAATTTTGTCTGAAAATTTTGCTTATCTGTTGAAACAGCAAACTATAAATTACTTTCCAGGGGGGAAACACTGCAGATTTCAAATCAAAATTAAACAATAAAAGCAAAGAGAAGATTATCATCTTGGTTTTCTGCTAACTTTTGTCAGAAAATTCAGTATCATTCTCAGTTTCAATTTCAATAGCAGATATTTTAATTTCACATATTAGAAAAGTTGAATAAATGATTTAGATGACATGAGGCATGGTGGAACGATACTAACATTCTTAGCAACAAACTCCGGGTAGTTGTTCTGAAGCAGCTCGACGGCCTGATTAATTGTGAGCCTCAGCTCCTTCTTGGAAGGCCCGGGGGAGTTCTTTAGATCAATGATATTGACAAATGAAGCAATAGAACCCGGCTTGAAGTCTAGCTTCTGAATACCTTTCTCCATCAGCTGAACCCTCCACCTCACAAACTGCTCCCTCTTCTCCTCTGTCCCAAATGCCTTCATGTAGAGATCTTCATCCTGGAAAACCCCATGCACATTGTAGCAAACTGGACGTCCCTCGCGATCGACGCCATCCATGTAGCATGCATTTGCAAAATCTGCACCCAAGGAATCTTCATTGAGGATTGAATCAACTGCCGATTCCTTCCTCCACTGGAGTGTGTTCTGGAGCATCTCAAATGCTTCCTTAACTTTGAATTCTCGAGCTCGGAGAAACTTTAGGAGGACTACATTGTTTCTCTCGGGGCACTTGCTTGGCCGAAGTGGCACTCCCCATAGGGAGATGTCTTTGTCAATGGCCTCTGCTGCCTTCTCCTTGGCAGCCGAGTTATCCTCTTCATCTTCTCCATCAGGTTGACGTCTCTCTTTTTTATCTTCTTGCCGCTTTTCCTGCCTATCCTCCTTCTTGAAGAGCTTTCTCTTGAGGATGGCCTCTTCGACCTTTCCTCGCAGCTCCATCAAGGCCTTCTTCTCGCTATATTTTAAGTCAGAGAGGAAGTTGCTCTCCTCCTTGAAGGAAGAATTCTTCTGCATAAATGAACCCAGAGTTTTGGCCTCTTGGGGTACTTTGACCTTCTCCTCCTCCTCCTCTGCTTTGGGTTGCTCCCTTTTAGCCTTTTTTGTCTCTACCATCACTGCCTTGATGACCTCGGCAGGCTCCTCGACCGCCTTCACAGCAATATCAGCCACCTGGGTTTCCACGGATTTGTCTGCAGCGGCCATGATTGGTGCAAGGGGTGCAGTTGGGATCAAAGAAGGCAACGATTTCTCAGTGGAAGAAGTTTTGAGGAGAAGAAGATGAGGCTTTGGCTTTTTGGAAGAAACAGGGGATTGGTGCAAGAGGTCCTGCAAGGCTGGTTGACAGGAGAGACTGGCGTTGCAAAATGGAATCTCCCCGGGCCACCAACTTTTATCTTATTCTCAAATGCTAATTTTTTTAATAGTTCAAAAAAAAGAATCCAGCCATTTTATGTATTTTTTTTTTAATTTTCTAGAAAGGCTGCAAAAATAAAATGTACGCAATTGGCTCGTCATCTTTACTGTTACAAGAAAAATGCTCTATCTCTCCACATCTTTATCAACTTAGTTGCATCTAAGTATGTTATCAAACACTGATTAGCGAGGTATCACAAAATTATCTTTTTGACTAAAATTACAAATATCTAGTTCAGATTAAAATTAGAAATAATAATTAGCAAAAAGCTTTAGCATATTTATCAAATTGGATCGATGCCATGTTTTCTTGTGGCTTGCATTGCACTTTGACCTACTAGTCAACTCTTAATTGGCTTTCCACTACTGAGGCAAGAAAATGGATCCAATTGTATTTGATATTTTATGGACTTTATGATTCTTGATTAATTCAAGAAACCTTATGAACTTGCACAAGATAATATCCATCATTTTGCTCTTGTTTATTTCGGTATTCTTATTACATCCTTTTTCATTGGCTTTTCTAATTTTAATTTTTCTGAATTTTTTGAAGAACATGTATCATTTTGTTTTCCTGAATCCCCAACATTATTTATCAAATACAAAGCTATGTTGCAATGGGGTTTTTCCTCTCTTTTTATATCCAAGCTTGCCGGGTGACATTTGTTTTAGTTTAACAGAGACCTCGTGGTGGACCCTGAAGAAGAGACCCAACGTGATGGTTGGAAACTGGAAAGGCTTGATTTGCGGGGCGGTTCCTTAATTTTTTTTGTTGACGGGTCCCACTCGAAGTTACCTGCACTGGTAGAAGACAGGACAGCAGATTGCAGCATTCCTGTCTTGACACGTGTTCAAAACTACGGAAATTTTAGGTGGGCCCTGCATTGCCAAATAGGCGACAATCCAATAGATCTCCCTGTTTTTGTGCACTGGACAGAAGACAGAACTTAGAAGGTCCATAGGCATTCGCAAAATTTAGTAGTCCAGCGATGTAGCAGCTGAGGCAACATTAAGTAGTGTGTTCTGCGAACTTGACATATAATTTGTTGCGTGCATGAATCTAGCAGCAATCTTGGATTGATTTCATCTCAATGGCTGTGGTTGGCAATCATTGGAGACATCTTATAAGAAATAGGCCAAGTCCTAATTTCTATTCTCACCTTTTGTTTTTCTTTTTTTCTTTTTTTCATAAAAGATGAGCTATATATTATTCTATTATAACATATAAAATATATATAATGTCGAACGGGGTTGAGACGCATCAAGTTATTTTTTTAATTTTTTTAGGCCCGAATCCAGCCTCTTTTTTTCCTTCGTGCCTGTCCTATTTATTTTTAGTACTAAGTCTACTAAATTTTGGACTAGGCCGGCCATTTAGTTAGTTTTTGCAATGTTGCTATTTAGCTTTGACTGGTGGTTGGATTTTTTTTTTATTTCTTTTTGTACCACTCTCTCAAGAGGGTATATCTCTCATTCTTAGTGAATCTTTTTGGGTTAGCTCATTTTCTCCGAAAAAAGATACAAGGTTACTTTCTAACACTTGCAATGATTCTATATATCAATGGTAGGTGAATCAAATTATCATTATAATCTGGTGAGTTAGGGTAGTATCCTACCAAGGCAACACCATTAATCTCAAAATCAAAGCAAAAATTTCCTAGTTGCTTGCTTAGGAGCTCTTGCTTTGAGTAAAAACACCCTTAACCAGTACTTTTATTTTAAAAGCCGCTGATTGAAGAAACTTCATGGTCGCCTTTTTGCCCAATGACTGTCTGCAATCTAGGAATCTAGCATATGAAGATAATCACCATAGATCACCCAAGGTAGTAACAATGAAACGAAGTAATGACGTCCTTTTTATCTGTCACTTCATGTGGCTATGTCTGTGGAATTCTACATGAGCCTACCTAATTCAGGCAAGAAACCCTAAGGGAACCTTAGCTCACATGAGCAACATGGTGCAGAGCAAGAGCAAAATTATAACTAAAAACAATCAAGATTAAACTGGAAGTAAAAAATTATAAATAAAAGAATTAAAAAATAACTAAAAGCTAGATCTGAAGTAGAGCTGATCACGGTCGGTCCTTGGGCCTAAACTCTATTCATCGTTAGTAAGGCTTCGGGTCGGGCCTTGATCTTTTCTGTGCCCAAGCCCGGCCCATATTCAGATCTAATTTGAAGAGAAAAGTTTAGAATTAGAGGCAAAACTAAGGCTAAAGGATAACTAGAAGGCTTCATACCTTCTTTTCCCAGTAGATCTTTGATCTTGCATCTCTAATCATCAGAGGGCCTCACTAGAAGAGCCCTAGTCTCCAACCAATTGTTTTTCTTGAACCATTGCCTCGCTCCATGGGTTCTTGAGCAGCCTTATACCATACAAAAATTGAGAAGAATCTCAAATAAATTCTTTGTTGGTTTCTAAGTGATAAGGGCGGCATCTATAGGTTTGAGGACCTTTACATTGAAGCAAACTTGTCGAGGGCTCCTTGAAACTTGAATAGAAATAAAAAATCAAAGTCTTAACACAATTAAATTAAGAATAATTTCCATAAGGGCTAGATTTTAGAAACAGATTTTTCTTTTAACAGTAATATGTATAATCAATATGTGATGAGTACTATATTTTCATTGTCGAAGATTCTGTTAAATATGAATAATGTTAGCTATAATTCTATCTGATCTTTTGTTATGCATCAAACATTTTATTATGTAGTTCAAATTGTTGGAGTCATTGCGATCTCCAACATGTCTTTTCTCTGTGTTTAGGTGTTAGCCCACGATGAGCTTTAAGCACAACAAATCCAAACCTAGTCCTAGTAGAATTTTGTTTTGCAGTGAAATTTTATCTTTTAGTGAGAGTTTAAGGGAGAGAGAACGTAGCGTACGGTGTAGTTGAAAAAACGGGGGAGTAAGAGAGCCAAAGGCATCTTCTTTGGTGAGGCATGAGAGACAGAGTGCCTTCTTGTGTGGCTTACAACTTCTAATAAAATATATTTTTTTCTACATTTTTTTCTTGTAGCAGCTTTTCTCTATTACTTGTCTTTCTGGTATTTGCTCTAGGTCATAGGCCGCCACGGTGGATCCATCCCAAATAACATGTCGTTCTATATGGTATCACAGCCACTAGTTTGGTTTGGTGGTCCGTGTGTTTATAGCTCGTTGTGGATCGAAAAATTGAATATCACCAGTTATGCATATTGGAAGGCTTGCATTAGGTTTTATTTGGTCAAGCAAGATTTATGGAAGATCAAGAATGTAACAGATATGGTGATGCCATCAGAAATTTCTAACAATGCAGAAACGATGAAAAAATAAAAGATCAAAGTTGGTGTATATTCTCAGAACCAATATTGATGAAAATAATTATCAGCATATGCAAGATATAGAGGATCCGAAGATAGCATAGAATATTTTTGATGCTCTCCACTCAAAGTTGAATGAGGCTTGGCTTCAATTTTTGGAGAACAAAATTGGTGCTTTCAAATAAAATAATTTTACAATCTTTCAATATTTTGCTAAAAGAAAAAAAAATGTTTGATGAGCTTGGCATGCTTGATCCAAATTCTCATTATGACGAAAATGAATGGCAGAGACAGTTGGCTCATATTTGAATAAGGAGCATAGTATTTATATGCTTTCTATTTTTGGATAGCCTAAACAACTTACATTAGGAGAGTTAGAAAATATACTTATTAATCAAGAAGCATTTAATAGTTAGATGTGTGATTTGCTTTATCCCCTAAAAAAAAAGTGACCTTATTTTCTGGTAGTAAAAAAAGAAGTGGAATAAAATTTTAAAAATTCAGGAAATAGGTCAGTTGGAGAATTTGAGAAGACCAAAAATTCTAATCAGAAGAAAATTATAAATTCAAGAAGAATTGTCATAAATATTAAAAATTAGATCATAAAATTCAAAATTGTAGGATGATGCTCAAATATTTTAATGTTACATCCTCTACTTCAGAGCATGAAGGAGAGAAGGAAACTGATAATTAGACTCACATTACTACTATTATTGATTCTAGTTGTTTTAATAGCCAACATGTATGTGTTTCTACTTCGTCTCATATATCAGACATTACTTTTGTTCATGTAAATTATCGATTTTGGATGTTCTAGTCATCTTACTGGTCATTAAGAGGTATTTGATTCTCTACATGATTATACTGGTTCTGATGCTATTGCTACCGCTGAAAATTCATTTTATCTTGTCAAAAGTATTGATAATTTATCTCTCACTTCATATACTAATTTTTTTATTTATGTGAATAATGCTTATTATGTGCTTGGCATGATAAGTCTGATTTCCGTTTCATAAATTATATTCAAAAGGTATTCTCTTCTCTTTGGGCCTCATACTGTAGAGATTTATGCTAATGACAAAGCCTATAGAAAGTTTATTACTCAAGGCAGAAAAGTGAACAAGTTTTATGTTATGTTTGCAAGTAATTCTTATATGGATCGGACTCTTAAACATGATACAACTGATTTATGGCATGCTAAACTTGCTCGTATGAATTACGATAGACTTCAAGATATGCAGAATAGGACATTGGTTAATAAGCTTCCTAGGATGAAGATCAATACTGGCACTATATACACTAGTTGCCAATATGAAAAAAATGCACAAGCTACCTTTTAAGTAGAAAGACAAACAAGATTCTCTCAACTACTACAATTGATACATTCAAACCTTACTTGAAGGATTACTACTCCATGTTTAATTAGTTTGAGGTATGCAGTTATTTTTATTGATGATTTCTCTAGATATACCTAGGCTTATTTTGTTAAACAAAAGTAAGAAGTGTTTGAGAAATTTAGCCAATTTAAAATTTTGGTTGAAAAATCTCTTTAAATTAAAAATTAGTTGCTTAAGAACTCTCCAAGGAAATCCAAGTTGCTGAATGGCTAGTCAATGAAAATCCAACGCAGTTCCTTTGAGACTAGTCAAGTGTGAAGATTTCTTCTAGAAATAATTGTTAATTAAGGGATTGGAGTACATCACTTTGGTCTTGATCTTGCTTTTGCCATCATGAGGAAGAGGATTAAGTTCCTATCCTTCCCTTGGAGCATCATATAGTTTGCCAATGTATACCCAACTAGCACAACTCTCATATTCATATCAGGTCCATATTGCATCAGGATCATTAAAATAACTCTGACACTCTAATATATATATATTGTATGACTAAATGTAGTGGAATCTGATTATTTAGACTAGTTTTAATGAGATCTAGATCTGGACTACAATATTTAATGGACTGACCCATGAACCCAGCTCTAATCCCTAGGTCAATGGGGCCGAATTGCATTTTGGTCCATATTGATATATGCCTTCCAAATCGTTAGCTGGAGGCTGCAATTAGTTAATCAACAAGTGCTATGGAACCATGGCTGTGAATCTTCTCAAACATAAAAAGAGAACCATGGTTGGATGAGACTTCTCTCTAGAACGTTTCTAGTGAGAGAAGCTATGCAATTTGAGTTGTGTTTCCTGGGGTTAGAGGTAGAGCTAATCATGGGTTGGGTCTCGGGTCTAAACTACATTCTCTTTTTAGTTGGACTTCAGGCCGATCCTATTTAAAATTTGACATTTTCTATGCCCAAGTCTAACCCATAAACATCTTTAGTTAGAGAGTGGCAATTTATGATTCGACTCATCAACCCAATCTACAAACGACCTGACTCGACATATTTAATAAATGGGTTACGTTGGTCAAGAGTTAGATTACATGTCTAATAAACAAGCTGGATTCGAGTTGGCAAAATTTTTGACCTAAGTCGCATCCGATCTAAACGGTATCCAACCCGATGGCCACCCGAACCTCTGAGCCCTCATTTTCTTGGGTTATGGGAACCAAATTCCAAGATGGAGGAGCCTCTCGAGATGCTTGGGCTGGGCACCTCCTACCTAGCAAATTGCTGCTCATCCTGAGTTACCATCTCCAAATGTGGCTCAACCGACCGAGGTAGGGAGTCTTGGAGGGCCATTTCCCAGCCTTAGACATGGAAGAAGTGAGCAGCTGTAACTGTGGCAATATACCCATTTCCTTTGCAAATAAAAAAAGGAAATCTTCCGTCTAGGAATAATGGAGGAAAGGAAACACTTCCTTCGAGCTTTATAAATTAAATGAATGTATAGATATTTACCAGAGGGAAAGAGGAATGCTTTAAAGCCAAGAAACTAAGCTCACTGGGCTCCTGCTGTGAATCAGTTTGATAGAGCATAAGCTTTCCCATGAGCTTGAAAGCCTGAAGGGTCTTTTGGAGAGCAGTTTTGATAGCACCTTTTCTTCTATGAAAAAGTGTGCATTTTATTTGTGCCAAATTTGCCAACATAATACAATAAGAAGCTGATCCCACGCCCTTCACATAATTGAATTGAAATTTTACGTCTCTAGGAGATCCAAAGAGCATGAAGATTGGATGAACAACCTCTCAAGTTGACACGTATTTTCAATGTATTTTCGAAGCAAGCTTAAAGAACTTGTAATATGAGTCAACGAAGAAATTATCATGCTGCATGAGCTTTTAAATCAAGATATCTACAATTCTTGAGGGTCTAATGGTGGAAAGTATATCTTGCGGACTTTCTACCTAAACTCTTGGACGGAAAGCGGGCCTTGTAGTCTTATGTTCCATTCTATAGAGATCTCCAACTGTGTTGTGAAGCAACTAAGGAATTAGAGCAGACAACTCTTAGATAAAGCTCTGGAAACAGAGAGGACGGTGGAATTGAATCAATCCAAGTGTTTTCTCAAACACAGATATTATCTCCACTTCCTAACTTCAAAGATATAGGACCATAAGAAATCGATCTCCTTACTGACAACCTTCGAAATAGGAAAGAGATTAACTAGGGACCTTTTAATCTGGATTGTAAGCTTTCTTCTAGCATAGAGAACTAAGTATTATTAATTTGATTCGTTCATGGAACTCCCAAATCTCTGATCAGTTTCCAATTAGGCTTATTTAGCTAGAAGAGCAAGGTTCATATTTCTAATGTTTCTAATTTCCAAATCCCCTTCCTCTTGAGCACTGCAGATGCCATTAGAAGTTACTACGTATTGAAAGTTGCTGACATTGTCCTTCTCTTTTCATAGACATGTTGAAGATAGACATGAAGTAGGATGGCACAGTTGTTAAGACAACATTAAATTTTTAGTGCTACCCTTGTAAATAGTAAACCTACTAATATAATTCCGGTCGGACACCCTCCCATCTTTTTTCATCAAAGAAGACAGCATTAAATTTATAAAGAATTCTCAAATATCATAATTGATTTATTATCACAAAAAAAATATTATAACAATATGAAACTTATTAGTTACATTTTAAATTTATATGACAAGTTATTAAGAAAGACTAAGAGAACCAAAGGTTAATTTCCCCCACAGAAATGCTAACACGAAGCTGAAATGAATAATTCAGCAAATAAATATGAAAACTACCTTGAGTTTTGGGAATAAGAGGAGGTTTTTTCTTTTATAAAGCAAATGTTTTTTCTTTTATCGTCTCCTATTAACTTAGCTTAGCATCAATCTCGATAACATTGGTGGGAAAAATAATAAAGCGTACAGTATATTGTTAGGCTAGCTGGCAAAGGAATCTAAGAACCGGATGAAAGAGATGAAGACAAAAGAGAGTAAGATGGTGTTTTTTGGGGAGGGGGGGATGATGAAATGATTTAAAGAGCCAGCGTGAAACCGAGGGAGGAGCAAGAAATGAGGAGAATGGCATCAAGAATTCTCTCCAACTTCACCAACCTCAGCGTTTTCATTCTTGTCTTCCTTTCAGAATTTGCATTAGCTTCAGCTTCCAGCACCAACACCAAAAAATCTCATGAAGCCTTCCTCCAATGCTTTCTTGGCCACACCAACTCAAACTCCACCACCCAAGCCATCTACACCCCAAACACCCCCTCCTACGACACCATCTTGCGCTCCTCCGCCCAGAACCTCCGATACCTCTCGCCCTCCACCACCAAGCCGGCCTTCATCGTAGTTCCGGCCAACCCGGCCCACGTCCAAGCCACAGTCACCTGCGGCAAAGCCCATGGCCTCCGTGTCAGGACCCGGAGCGGCGGCCATGACCACGAGGGCCAGTCTTATGCCTCGGCCGGCGACTCCTTCATCCTCCTCGACCTCGTCAACCTCCGATCAGTCTCCATCGATGCATCAACCGGCACCGCATGGGTCGAGGCGGGCGCGACGGTGGGCGAGCTATACTATGCCATCGGCATTGTCACCAAGAACAAGACGGCGGAGCAAGAAATGAGGAGAATGGCATCAAGAATTCTCTCCAACTTCACCAACCTCAGCGTTTTCATTCTTGTCTTCCTTTCAGAATTTGCATTAGCTTCAGCTTCCAGCACCAACACCAAAAAATCTCATGAAGCCTTCCTCCAATGCTTTCTTGGCCACACCAACTCAAACTCCACCACCCAAGCCATCTACACCCCAAACACCCCCTCCTACGACACCATCTTGCGCTCCTCCGCCCAGAACCTCCGATACCTCTCGCCCTCCACCACCAAGCCGGCCTTCATCGTAGTTCCGGCCAACCCGGCCCACGTCCAAGCCACAGTCACCTGCGGCAAAGCCCATGGCCTCCGTGTCAGGACCCGGAGCGGCGGCCATGACCACGAGGGCCAGTCTTATGCCTCGGCCGGCGACTCCTTCATCCTCCTCGACCTCGTCAACCTCCGATCAGTCTCCATCGATGCATCAACCGGCACCGCATGGGTCGAGGCGGGCGCGACGGTGGGCGAGCTATACTATGCCATCGGCATTGTCACCAAGAACAAGACGGCGGCGTTCCCCGCCGCCGCCTACCCTACCGTCGGCGTTGGTGGGCTGTTCAGCGGCGGCGGGATCGGGACCCTGTTAAGGAAATATGGAACCTCCGCCGACCACATCGTCGACGCGCTAGTTGTTGACGCCCATGGCAATCTCTCGACCAGAGAGACCATGGGCGAGGATCTCTTCTGGGCCATAAGAGGAGGAGGAGCAGCTAGCTTTTGCATCGTGATCTCATACAAGATCAGCCTAGTCTCCGTTCCCCCCACGGTATCTGTGTTCAGAGTCGACAGAGACCTATCACAGGGTGTGACTAAAATAGTGGAGAGATGGCAACACGTTGCACCGAAGCTTGATGATGACCTCTTCGTCAGGGTCCTCACCATGGCCATCGACGACGGTGTCGGTGGGAAGGTGAATCGAACAATTCGAGCTTGGATCGAGGGCTTGTTCCTCGGCGGCAGGTGCGAAGATCTGCTCTCGATCCTGGAGGAGAGGTTCCCCGAGCTGCGTGCCGGCGCGAAGGACTGCACTGAGATGAGCTGGTTACAGTCTACTCTCTTCTTTGCCCAGGGCTATTCTGTGGACAACCCATCCCAGTTGTTGGATAGGAGGCCACAACGCAATAGCTCGACAAAGGCGAAGTCGGACTTTGTGAAGAAGGCCATCACCGAGAAGGGGTGGGAGCGAATCTGGAAGTTGTTATTGGAAGCGAGAGATCAGCGTGTGGGCTTGATACTGGAACCATGGGGAGGGAGGATGGATGAGATAGCGGAGGATGCCGTTGCTTTCCCTCATAGGAAGGGGAATCTATACAACTTGGAGTACTTCATGAGGTGGTTTGAGACGGAGGAGGCAGCGGCTCAGATGCATTTGAAGTGGATGAGGAAGCTGTATCGTTTCATGACTCCGCATGTATCCAAGAACCCAAGAGCTGCTTACCTCAATTACAAGGATTTGGACTTGGGTAGGAATGATGGAGGAAGGACGAGCTACGCCGAAGCTAGCGTCTGGGGAAGGAAGTACTTCTTGAACAACTTCGAGGGATTGGCACGTGTGAAGGCTAGAGTTGATCCTGATAACTATTTCTGGAATGAGCAAAGCATCCCACCTCTCTTTGCTTAAGATCAGTGTAGGTGAAAGCTGGTCAGAGTTGATTTCTGGTTACGTTCTATGCTCTCCAAGAAAAATAACCACGTACTTGTAATAATGGGGATGCATGCATGTTGTCGTAGCCAGAATTCTAGGTACCACATAATTGGCCAGAATATCAGTTTCGTGAAAATGGCATCGATGCTGGGTGTACCAAATCTATTGCATCTACCATGTTAGTCATACTAAATTGTTATTCTCATGCGTGCGAAGAGACCCAAGTATGGTGGTTTTACAAAAGTCAAAAGGCCAAAACTGGAAGTACGCTTGTATCTATAGGAGACATTCTCTCTTTTTTGTATGCTTTATTTTTTCGTGATTTGGCAGAATGTACTCAAGTTTAAACTATATAAAATGCCGTATTTCCCAAAAAAAAAAAAAAAAAAAAAAAGCCAAAACTGCAAGCAAATAGCCTAAGAGCATTATTGTAATTATATCCTTTCTTGAGTCCCAGCCGAGCTAACTCTACCCCAAAGGGATCAGCTGGTTGGAAATACAGTGGAATCTCTAACATGTCTCCTTCCCGAAGGAGGAGTTGGGGAATCTAGTTAAAGTTGTCTAAATATCTGATTCTAATCTTGTTTCTCTTGATCGAGATCAAGATAAGCCCGAGGGATAAATACTGAAGCATGGCAAACAAATCAACAGTCAAAAGGAAACTTTTCTTTTGCTGAACTCCTCGATGGAAAAAATGCCAAGCTTCTCGATTCTAAGATTGATAAACATTTTCCAGTAAGCCCTCTCCAAGTCTGAGGATTAGCATGGAAAGCCTCTCAGATAAAGATTGGATTGAGTTCGGATTCTTCCACATATACGGTAGGAAAGTAGGGTTCACTTGGATTGCTATCAAAGACACCATTGCAAGTAGCTGGAGAAGGAAACTTGGGAGGTCCCTATCTAGGCAGAAATTAATACATATCCGTATCCATATTTGTTTTAAACAAATACAAATCGAATACCGAAAGTATGGATATAAATCGGATAATTAAACTTTATGACCACAGAATCAAAGATATTACTAATTGGATGATAAATCAAATTAATAGCATGTTAATATGATCATTTATTTTTCTTAAAATTCATAAATAATATATAAAGTTGCATAAGGTTACAAATAAAATTAGACATTTAGATATAGATTGAATAGCTATTCCTCTATATCCATATCTATTTTTTTTTTTGACAGATATAGATATAAATATTAATCGGATACTCAAATTTCTATCTATATCCGAATAGTTTGACTATTATCCAACCTACTTCCACCCCCATCCTTATCTCTCTTTTTCTGGTCAACCAAACAGATTCTTATTATAGTTTTAACTAAATTTTGTTTAGAAGGGCCAGAGAAGGGAACTTGGGAGGTCCCTATCTCTTTTATTTTTCCAGCGAACCAAACAGATTCTTGGCATAGTCTAAACTAAATTTTGTTTAGATGGGATTCCACAGATTGACTGAGGTTTTGTTGCGACTTCTTGTGAATCACGGCCAACTGCATGTAGCATGAGCTGCATGACAGTGCTTAATAGTTTTTCTTTTTCTTTTCTGATAAATATGGTTACAGTTTTACATAGCTTGGAAGGCTTCCTGTCTAAATATAAACGTTTGGAAGCTCTACTGAATCCGAATGGATTGGTGACTCATACAAATTAACTAACAAGCTGATACAAAACTGATTTATTAATAAATCTTTAGGAGTTAAAATGCAAAACTCATGAATCTATAACTTATAATAACGTGGGAATGGAAGATTTTCTTCGCAGTTCCTCATCCTTCTTGGTGAGGTGGGATGTTATCCTCTTCAACAATATTTTAATAACAAAAGAGTGATGCTATGGTAACTCAAAAAAGTCACTCAACTAGCCTCCACCTTGCACCTCCAGCTGAATGATTTTTTTGAGTTGTCTTTGAGTTACGAAAGCATTTTTGTTCAATGAAACAAAGTGATTGATCCAGCCCCTCAGTGACTCTTTCAAATGATTTTTTGAAGTTATCATAACATTGCTCTTTCTTTTAAGTAAAAGCTAAGCAGCTCCTCTCATTAATCATTGTATAAGGCAGCTGGCCTACACCACCCTTAAGATATTTTAAGGCATGCTTGGTTAGAGACAGCTGGGCTCCAAAATAAAAAAAGAAATGAATGGCTCCCACTCCAGATAAAGAATTCCATTCCAATTCCAGAAAGAAATGAAAATGTCCCAATCCTCAAAAACTTAATGTCAACTCTTATCTAGTATTCAAATCTCATTTTAATTCCGATTCCACCCACAAACCAAATACATTAAAAAATACATTTCCATTCTAATCCATTCCAATTATAATTCTGACTGCGAACCAAATGCACCCTTAACTCTTATATCTTTCTAGCTCAATAATTCCACAACAATTCTTATAGGTATCATGCATCAATTTATCTATTTTTTGAAAGCTCCTATAGGTTAATTACATGGCCGTTGGTGTTACAGCAAGTATCGGTTCTCGTCGAGGTGCCAAATTTTTAGATTAAACAATTTAAAAAGAACTTGGTCTATATTTTATTGCCTATAGAAATGGGATTCAATGATTTAAACGCATGAAGTTACACTAAGAGCTAGGCAATCTTGCACCTTTTAAGACCGTTTATAGATATTGTCAAATCTCAATGGCAGGTAGACAAGTATTTTTCGCATTTGAACTAAATACTAGAGTCCGAACTAAATACTAGAAGTTCGAAATTTAGGTTAGTTTTCCATTTGAAAATGCTTTTCTTGGTGACTACAATGCACGTGCAAGTACGTGTAGGCATTATAAATTTCTAATAACAATCATATAAATCTAAAAAACATAATACCAATGCGAAAGTACTTCTTAATGAATAACTTCAGAAACTTCACAATGTTGGATCATGTTCATGATAAAAACTCTGTTAGTTTTTTAATTAGATCACCAAGTTTCCTACTAGACTGCTATCTCACCAGCAATTCAACAGCGACCTCAACAGGACTTGGACCCACCGGTGAAGCAATCTTCAGGTTCGATAGCTGAGACTTCAAACAACCATTTACATCCCTCTGACTGCCAACAAGATGTGCTCTCTGATGCATTGATGCATGATATCGAGGAACTCAACACTAATTCATCTAGCATCCTAAATGATATTAAAGATTAAATGACTGCAAAAGCAGCCGGCATATGAAAGACATAGGCAGACACATGCACAGAATTAATATAGATGAGAGGGATGAAAAATAGTCTACAACTCTGCAACATGACTCCCAAGGGTATATTTTCAGATGGAAACTAGGCATAATTATACACTCACTCTGGTTTTTCTGAAGTGTCAGGACTTGATCACAGCAGGCTTATGTCGCTGTGTCTTGGCTCTGCGATTGCTAGCAACTTTTGGCTTTTCAGTTACCAATGCATACATCTTCACAGGGAATATCTCCTCCGGGAAACCCTTTTGATCCTAGAGCAGAACATCAGATATTCAAAGATTAATTGGAAAAATTGGATACTTCAGAGCAAATTCTGTAGTAAACTTTGGCAGCCCATTGCCTAAAAGTAAAAAGTATCCATACCTTTATGCTGTAGATATAGAGTCCACATTGGTTGAAAAGCTCTTTAAAGTATAAATCAGATCTAGTGATGCTATGATCCTCCTTATCCAATACAAATCCTGCAACAAGCACCAATAGGAATCAGAGCATGCTTGGATTATGTATTTGATAAGCAGCAATACTCTAACCCTGACAACCTACTTCGCATCGAAAAGCCAAATAAGGAGAAACCTTTTACATTAGTCTCCTATTAGTGTTTATTTTAATCAAAATAATATGTAATCCAGTCAATTCAAAACCAGTGCAGTACTTCGATCATCAACTAGGAACACTTAAAAGTTGAATAAATCTTTACTCGACAGGATGCATACCTATGGTTCTCAGTTGCTGTCACAGACAATCAGCTATTCACAAATAAGAGATAATGATAGTGCATACACAAACATTTACATATGGTTGTTTCTTAATAAAGAAGCACGTGATATTCCAAGGGGCAAAGTTGTGCACTCAATATATCAGATAGGTACCATTTGATAATCCTCCAGAAATCACCAGCTTTCATCCCAATTATATAATGGCCCATATTTCAGAAAAAACCGATAGCATTGGGAATAATTATCTGGAGAAGTTAATGGTTATAAGACACTGAAACCAACATCAGTTTAAAAGCATCGTTAGTTGATTTAGACCTGTAATAAATATTATGAAATTTTCTCCAAGATCCGTAAATCTTACTTTTGTAATTCAAGGCTACTTATCCTATGTTACTACCTTTGTTGACCTACGATTTGTTCCCACTGCTGAGAAAATTGCAATGAAGAAGCAACCCTTCAAGATTACCTTGACTTGGAAAAGAGTACATGATAAAGAAATAAATCAATATCTGAGACATGAAGAAGTAGATCCAACAAATGAAAACAGCATTAGCTTCCAGCACTGCAAACACATTGCTCAAAACAGGTTGCTAAGATCGAGAATCTCAAATGTTTACTGATGAATTAACAGAAAAAACCGAATTTGAATTTCTTTCCTAAAAAAGGTAATCTGTAGACTGTTGAGCAGTCCTGTGTTTATGAGACATCCAAGAATAAGAGGAACGAGACTGCCAGGATTGGAAAAAGTGTTCTGGAATTGTCACAAACTGCTGGCAATCAAAAGAACAAAATGAACAGCTATGTGAGTACATGCTTTGCTTCAATAGTAGAATTTTTAGAAGATAGTGAGCCCCTGATAGTCGGAAATGGAACATTGATATAAATTCAGAACAAAAGAATAACTTGGCAAAAAAATGAACTTCATTTAGAAAAATAAGAGATTTCCAAAAGTAAAAGGCTAAAAATTTGATTTTAAAAAAAAAGGCAAATAGATATAAAGAAATGTTATATCATGTGCTAATACATGTGAAGACAAGAATGGCCATAGTAAGAATGTCATGTATTACATGAGTCGATGATCTATGAGTATGTCATGAACTAGTTACAGTGTTCCAGAATAAACTGTGAATAATTTGTAATTAGTTTATGAAATAATTTGTGAAGCCACAAACTACTGAACAAAATACGCAAAATTTCTTACTCAAAAAAAAAAAAAAAAAAACGAGCCAAAAGAAAGATGCACAAGTGATTCATATTTTACAAGTACTAGAATTTTACTACATTAACCTGATGTAAGTTTAACAAGAAAGAACCATGCATTAGACATTTTATAGGCAAGAAATAATTCTGATCCAATTTATGAGCATCTAGAACATTTGTCTGAGAACTGTAGCTTGTATGTTATTCCTAGTTAGATAATTTTGGTTCTAACATCTCTGATATATATTGCAAATTATTAAATAGTTTGGTTTATAAAATATAAACTGCTCTTTTCTTGTATTCACTAAAAGTGCCCTCTTTGGTTGTTAGTCAGGTTCTTAATAAAATATTTACTATACATATATATGAGAAGGGAGAGAGGGAGGATGAAGATCAAACCCTTTCTTGCAATATTCTCCTTGACGACAAAAAGCCCATTAGGTTTGAGGCCAGCCTGCCAAGTTCCAACCAATAATTGATTAGTGACATGTAGCAGTGTCAAAATTAAAGCATATCTAAGAACCTAAAAGCCAACACATCTCAAAAGAGGAATAAGAAAGCCAACAATTTCTATAGGGAAGTTACAAAAGGAAAACCTCATAAGAACAGGAGAACAAAAGAGGATAAAAGTCACAATTATTTGAAAGTAAATAAATGAAAGGCAAGTACTGTACATGTCAAGTTCAATAGACATGAAAAGCTGAATTTCCAATAGTCGAAAAGCATTATTCCATCTTAACTTGCTCTGACTATAATAGAGGTCCTCTAATTTTGGACCTGAATTTATGGTTTTTGACCAAAAAAAAAAAGATCTTTAAATTGGGCCTAGTTAGCATTACTTCTTGGGGAGTATGCTATTGTTATATTCTCCTTACTGTGATTTTTTCATAGCAGAGCACTGGTGTAGAAGTCATTTCTATCAACAAGTAGCATCGCATGTTGACAATTTAAATGATTAGCATAAGCATTTAAAACAAAGGAGCTCTCACATACAGAGGTTCAATATGTATAGTTGAATATAAAAAGAAGGAAAATAGATGGTGTGTCCATCAATTTCATGCGTTTGTAAAATCTGAAGCAAAACAAGCAGAAATTGGATTATGGCCTTATATCTAAAACCCCCAAAATAAAGGGGCACCAAAGTCATAAATTAGGAGGACAAACAATATCAAGATGGGCCAAGCCGTGGGGGGAAGGAGGCAAAGAAAAGAAAAGTGATATGCTAAAACTACAAAACAGAAAAGAAGAGAAACACAAGAAGGTGATAGTTCTTAAGCTCAAATTGCTAGATTGCCCCAATGCCACAGGGTGCCCCATCCACCAGCTTGATGAAAGAATGCACATTTAAACTTTCATATATTTTACAGAAAAGCAAGAAGCATGACTCTTCAACATTTCATACTCCGCCTATGCTTGCTTTCGCTTCCAAGTTACAAACCTAAGAACTACGTGCACAATAAAGAGCAATTTGAGAGAGTTCTTGAGAAGTATGGAGATTTTAAAAAGTGTTTAAAAGAAAGCATTAACAAGAAACCAAGGTTTAAGAAAGAACATAAGACATGCATTCATACTGTTGGAAAAGCTTCAAGTCAGCCCAAACTTTTTCAGTACACAACGATGCCAAAATTGGAGAACTAGGAATTTGACCCTGACAGCATTTAACCACTTCAGGTCCTAAGGTGTAATTTAAAGTGTGTAAGAAAATCACTCAATGAGTAATTGCAGTCTGCAACTTTCCTCTAGTGACAATAATACATTGTACGAAATTCGGAAGAATACTTTGAATTTTCTTAATTTAAGAGAGCTTATTTAAGTCAGTCTCAGAGTTTCAAAACCTTCATGTCAAAATCCCATGCTTAAAACCAAGCAGCTCGTGTTCAGCTCAAGGTCAGCTCAAGAAAAGCTCAAATCAAGCTTGATTTCAAGCTTAACAAATCAAGCTTGAACAAACAAAACAAGATAAAAAATAATTTCGATCTGAGCCAAATGACCCAGCTCGATAAGGCTCGAATATATCTATATTATGAATATCATGTATATTATGCATATAATGTAAGCTTTCATCAGTGTATTCTATTTATTCTTGGAATCAATTAAAAGCTACTGCAGGCTTGAACAAAGATTGAATTGATTTTAGCTCAATTTGAGATTATCAAGCTGATTAATTAGGCTCATGTTTGGCTCAGTTTGAAATTAAGCTCGAATTGAGCTCGAAATAATGGTAAGTGTATCAAGCTTTATCTCAGTGTTTAAGCCTGAAGTGAAGTCCAAACCATGCTTTATGAGACCCAAGCTCAATTAAGATTAGCTCGATCAAACCCCTACCTAACGCCAGTCCCAATTCTAGATGAGAAAGGTGGAGTGTTGATGTTAGGTGGACAACCACTTGTAGAAAATATGACAAACCATGATATGGATCCTTAAGGGAATAAGGATCCATAAAGCTAAAACCAAACATTTGGCAAAGGTGGATAGTTATGGTTAGCCAATGCTCAAAATTGTTTTCCATAGAATTCAAGTTCTGGACTCATCTAGGTTACTAGGTTACTATCATTAATTTCCAACATTTCTTTGGGCACCATCTTGAGTTTGTTTGCACATTAATTATTCTGGAAATACATGAAAAAGAAATTTTGAGAAATTCCCTTTAGCATTAGCTATGGAGTTGAGAGAAAAACAATAATGACTATATATAATTGGAACTTCTGTCAAAAATGGTAAGGACATGTTTCCTACAAGTGCAGATGATGTACTACAAGATGTATAAACATAAGAATACAATTCACAAAGTGATTAAATTTACATGCATAACTACTGATGGTAACAGGCTCATACTAGCTCAAGGACCATAAGTTCAGGCCTGGACTGAGCAACTAGGGTCTGCAGAAGAGTTCAAATTCAAGCCTGAAATAGATTTAGCAACATATGGCTGCCGTTAAACTAGCCCGAAGCAAGTTATATAATAATCTATGGTCTTTGACCATCAAAAATGGATTTTCCTTCAATTTTATGTGCTTAATTTATCTACTTCTATTATGTCACTACCAAATATTACTGTTGCAGTTATTTTTCTTATCAGGGTGCAACTGGATTGATTTTCCACTTCCATCAAGGAACCAACCCAAAAATGACAAGGTCTGATCCAAAACAAGATAATTTGGATTAGGCATGGATTGAAAAGTATAACCATTTCAAATATGGATCACCAAGTGAGCCTATCTGATTCCAAACCAACCCAAAACTAATATATTATATTTTTTACACTTTTTAAGAAAATATTTTACTTTTACTAATAGGTTCTCTGCAGTTTATTGTTAATATATAATGTTGACAATTATTTATATGCTACTGACAGTTCGTCTTATGTGGAAGGAGTTGATAATATCTACAAGTTGTTTAATTGATGTTTTCTTGCGTGATATGCTTAGGATATAGTTAAGTAACTGATTATACATAAATCTTATGGTCTATGTACATACACACATGCATACATAAATACATACATATATGCATAAATATATATATATATATATGTGTGTGTGCGCGCACACGCGCGCGCATATATACGTACAAACATACATGCATGCATACAATCACTTCCAAATATATAAATTCACGTATATTTTTAAAATAGATTTTTTTCTAAAAAATATCAGATTTTTAGCAAATGGCTGTAAGAATTCAAGAATTTTCTCTTGCTTTTAATTTCACAGACTCCAAGATTTCTTTTTCTTTACTTTTTGTAGTTAAATACCCTAATAGGGTTGCTATTTCATGTGTTTAATGTTTGTTATAAATAAATAATTGTGAAAGCCATAGAGTCAAAAATTATAAGGAAGGGATTTCCACAAGGTTTATTAATGGAATAACATGATCCAACTGGATCTTCTGATACAAGGAATTGTATGATCCACGATACGAATCTGAATGTTATGATCCTGATTAATCCTGATCCAAGGATGTGAAAGAGATCCTTTAGGGCCAGTTAACAATATCCCGATCATATATCATAAGATTTTAACAACAATTTTCAATACTCTCATGCTGTTGTGCATGGTGTGCTTGCCTATGTGTGCTTGTGCGAACAAACCAGTGCTTTGTACAGCTTGACCAGAAAGTAAAAAGGAAATGCACTTTATCAGAACATCCAGAAAACAAAACTATGAACATGTGAGACATATCCCAAGACTTACGTACCTTTGCTCGCTTAAAAAATGAGATAAAATCATCATCTGGAAGCTGTCCTACACACCACTGGATCCATATCACATCATACCTGCCAGCTTCTGGAGTGAATTCCTGTACAATCAAACAATTGACTTTCAAAGGCAAAATGACAAACACACGTAATTCAAGCACTATATGCAAAAGAAAATATATAACCTGAAGAGGGACACAATAAAAATTTACAGCCTTGTGAGCATCTTTTTCAGAATCCCCATCAAGAGCTAAATTTTCACGAGCAGCCTCCAGAAAATGTGACACTGGCTCAACAAGATCTACCTGATTTCATCCATTAGTATCACATGTAATAGTTGTAAAAAGGTGCTATTGAAATATATATGAACAAAATCTAAATCTTCAAATATCTATATCTATATCTATATATATACACACACACACACACACACAATGATTTTGAAATAGGCAATAGTGTGAGATGGCAAAGTCCAGGCAAGGGATTCCTCTGTCAATGGCATCCCATAACTTAAACATTTGAGGTGAAAAAAAAATGCAAAGGTCACCTCAAGCATGTCCCTCAAATTACACCACAAAAGAATGGCATGATGCATGTGCAGACACAAAAACAAATTCTTGAATCATGAAGCTTATAAACCAAGAATAGGACCCAAGTAAAGCAATCCACTTTTTAAGACATTTTCAACAACAGGCTGTTTCTTTAGTGTACACAGTCACAGTGAACCTAACCTCACCTACCAAGTGCATATATGCACAAACTTAAAGTGCAAATCCTCATAGCCAATTCCCAGTTAGTTTACCAGATATAATTGATCAAAAAAAGGAAAGAAAGATAGGCTTCTTATCTCTCTGTACTCTTTACCTTAGTCCATGTATATTTCATAAGGTCAACTTAATGGCACTGAGATTCCCCTATTATGCCCCTAATCTCTCCTTACACTCCCCCTTCTCAATTCCAAAGACAAGATCTTGTTTTCCTTCTCTATATTCTAAAATGACTTGAAATATAACAATCCAAACCTCACCACCTCTGATACAGAGTCTGATGCTGCTAAATCAATTGGCCCAGCAGCCTTAAGCACTTTCTACCACTTCATTTTGCTTAAACGCAGCCACAGGTATCATCCTTGTTTTATCAAGATAGTAACCTTGTTCATTACTCTGAAATATTCTGGTAAAACTTCCACTTTTATTGCAAACTTTAAAAGTATTAATCCTACTATTAAGATATCCCCTATTGGCACGTCTTATTTCTTAGCTTCCTCTGCAACTTTGTCATTTAATTGGCCCAACCATTTGCGATATCACAAGCAAAGCTCTTGGCATCAAAAGGAGACAAGTATTACTAGACCCCACCACTTAACTTGCCTTTTCATAATTTGCTTCTTATTCATGACTACCCCATACATATCCTTCAATGCACCCAATCATCTCACACCTAGAAATTCAGAGATCAACTCTTCCTCTAGTTTATGAAAGACTAGCAGAACCTTTTATTAGATCTTCTATACCTGCTACCATCCCTTCTATGTCTCAATGCTGATTTCTTTCAACTCCCCAGTTTCTCTATACACCACTTTTACGAAACAAAAAAAGAAAAAGACTGGCAATCCAAAACAATAATTTGGTTAAATGGGACAGAAGGATCTGATGGGGCAGTTGTCTCAAATAAATTAGTCCATTCAACCCTTCAAGGAAATGAAAAATATTCCCTTCCGCTTCCTTTTCTCCTGAGACACAAACCAAATTTTAGATTATCAAAAAGCGACATCATCCATTGAGAAGGGTATGAATCACCACTTTGGCCCAAAGGATTGAAATAAAAAAAACTTTATCAAGGTTTTATATGTTGTATCAAACCTGGCATCTTCAAGCACAAGACTCCATCTTGTGCAAGCCAACAAACAAGGGCAAGCAAAAACCAAAATATCGTTAGAAAGTACTTCAACATTTCTCTAGAATGGAATTCACTTCTAGGGAAATACTAGCAGAGCAGGTCCTATATGTTGGTTAAAAAACTAATCTTATTTTCAACATTTTATGACATGACATTAACACCAATGTCCTGCCATCTTCTTTGAGCTGATCTTAATTATATGGCTTGCCCCATTCCTTTAATACCTTATCATCCTATAAATCTCCAAAGGTTTAATGGTTGCATGAATGCATACTGCATAGTTAAAAACTAAGTTTTCGACTTGAAAACAGATTTCTATATTTCAGGGTGAACTTCCCTGTTGCCCAAATGTGTTTCATACAGAAATTCGACTTATTTAATACTCATATTGAGTCTTGGCATCAAGAAGAGAACCAGTCTAAAAACATTCTAAATTTGACAAATCATATCCATATTCCATAAAGCTGACAGTCAAACCCCATCTAGATGAGAAAAGGCTTGCTAGTTGGTTTTTTGGGTGTTCTATATATTTGAACAATAAAATTCACTTGATTTCCCTATTATTTCTTTTACAAAAGTTTGATGATCCATGAATGGCGTATTTTTGCGAGATGTAATTTCTTGTAAGACAAGCATGACCCTCTAACCATAAACACACAAGAGAACCACATATATCCTATTCAAGGTTGTGCAGCTACGCAAACACCTGGAATTCATTGACTGTTGCAAGAAGCAAATCAACATCAAATATGTCATGTTGAGGTTTTCAAGTCATAGTTATCCTATTTCTTGCATTCAGAATATCCTTGTACAAATGCCTTAACTTATGCACTACTCTAGAAGCACCCTTAACATTCTTCCACTTCCTTTCTCTAATTTCTAATTTGTATAAGGCATTCAATGCTATCTACATTTATAAACTCATATAGCATAAGGCCAAAAATCTCCATTGTGATTCCATAACAGCTCAAAAGCTCAACATAGAACGCCAACATAATTTTGGCAGCTAGTACGCTATATAAATTGAGAAAGTATACCCTAATTACATTTTAATTGTACAGTTCAGTTTTGTTCCATTATGTAGCCTTCTTTTTCCCCTTCCATGGATTGTTGATGCCCAAAATTTAGGTAACCTTATATTAATTAAACGGTACACAAAGTAAGAGTTTAACAATATGAAGAATCTCACCTCATTAAAGTATCTTAGAAGAAGATTCTTTGTGACCCTCCCAATGCCAGAACCACAATCTGCAGCAATTCCAACTAATGAGAAATTGAACACCGAACACATAGAGACTAAACGTAGAAGATAGACAACTTAGAAGTTCTTCCAAAAGAGCCCAACAGAAAATACAAAACTAGTTCTCGAATAAAAATTTTTATTTTTTTCTCTCCTTCAAATATCATTCTCATATGAAACAAGATTCCTTTTTCAAGCCTCGTCGGCTTTTGTCCCTAAAAATGAATCCATTTCAGCGTAAAGAAATTCAAAAATAACAATATGTTGGAAATCAAAAGCACAGGGAGAGCGAGAGAGATTGCCAAGAGCTACAAGATGCCGCCTTTCCGTTCCAAACCGATTGGGCAAGAGGGTATTGAGAAAAGCCTCGCTGCCTTTCACGTCGACCTCGTTGACATGGCCGTAGCCTCCCAAGACCCCGTCCACAGAAGCTTCCACGGCCTTCAAATAGAAGTGAGTGAGAAGGGGATTTAAGCACCTCGGGGAGGGGGGTGGGGGTTGCGAGAGAAAGAGGAACTTACTTGCCAGTAGGCGATGCCTTTCCGGTACCATTCGTGGCGTTTGCTGCCGCCTTCGGCCTCGCCGATGCCGATTTCTTCTCTCCACATCTCCCTGGAGCTCGAGAATCCCCGGCCGTCGGAGTCCAACCCGCCGGCGTCCATCTCAACGGTGACACGGAGAGCGACAACGAGAGGAGGCGACGATGAGGAGAAACCTTTCCCACTCTCGGACGCTAAACCCTACTGTTCGGGTTCAGCGATTGAGGCTCGAATGACAGGCCGTTATAACGGCCCATAGGAAGCATCTCGCAGCTCCGTTAAGTTTGCGCCAATTTTTTTTATAACGGCGTTAATAAAATCGTTTACTTTATTTAAAAAATTAAAATTATTCTCCATAATAAGTAAATAACAAAAAAAAATTCTAAAATTAGAGTTAAATTATATTTATATCTAATAATTTGAAAATTCTATACTTATTCCTTTAAAGTTTATTTTTATCCAACACTCTAATTTATAGCATAAGAGAATATTAGCCAAACCATTAACTTAAATAAGTGCACAATAGAAGAAACACACTACTTGAAAAATTCATTGATACAAGATAACTCCTCGACTTACTAAGTTGCAATTTTTTTACGAAGTTAATAAAATCATTATTCATAAATTAGTTCTCATTTCAATTGTAATAGGGATTATCGCAACTTGAATTAATGAGTGCCTGAAAACAAGTGAAAAATAACAGCTTCATAAGACTTTGCTAATCCTTTCTCCATAAATGATAAGAGGGATTTTGGATCCAAGGCAATGATGAGTTGTTTATGGGGCTACTAAAACCATATTCCAAAGTTGGTCTTTTATTAGGGCAACCTACCTCCTCTTCAAGTTGGAACATATAAGAGGAATTGGAGCACCTAATTCTTTGTATGCTCAATGAGAAAAGAAAAAATAACACCACAACATGCTGATGATTTGGTATACGTACACACTGATCTTCATCTTCTGCCAAGGAGAAGTTAAGATTACAAGAAAAAAGAGAGCAAGATGTGGGATGTTCAAGGACATGCCTTTGATTCATTTGAGAATGTCAACATACCTGTGGTTACAGATCGTTCACTTGATGAGCCAGAATTGGAGGCTGCAATGTTCATTAATGAAGGCAATGGCAACAATGATGTGCCCATTAAGGATAGGCCTCCTTTTGATTGGTTGTTTCCTGTGTGCAGGAAGGATTAGGGAAGGAGCTTAATTCCTTTTGATTAATGTTAACATTTTGATGATGAACATGATGTAGTATGAACTTGCTATTATAGGGAGTACAATCGAGGCTGTTATGACCTATCTAAATAATTGTGATTTTGAATGCTGTTATATGGTGTTTTATGATAAACTTTGAATGTTTTTCTTGACATATATGTAATATGTATATGTATAAATATTGCCATATCCTACCCATAGTTTTCCAACATTTGATCTACTGGCATATCTGTATGATGTTGTATCTGCATCCCATGTCCATATTCATGCTTCTCAGGACAGCATGGCACCTATTAAATGTTTTACATTTTTAATTACAAAGGGTTTTTAATGTATCTTTTTGGGTTTTGACATGATACGGCATCTCTGTGCTGCATGGCCTGGCATAACTTGAAAACCAACACTAAAATCCTTGATGAGGATATTGACTACATAATGAGCTAGTTGTTGAAGCTGAATAACAAAAAGACATGCCAGCTAGGAAAGTAAAGGCTTTTATGAAAGGATAAACAATGACCACTTCTAATGCATGGATGTTTGGCTAAAAAGCAACATCCAAAGCTACTCTTTCAAGGGTTGCTTTAAACGGAAATGATTGCTCATAGTGTATACCATGAAAGATGCTACCATCCCAAATTGCCCAGTTCGGGGCATACCGAATCGTATCGAGGATCAATCGGCACGATTCTACCGTTCGGTTTGAGAAATCCAGCAGGGGAGGAGGAGAGGGAAAAAGAAAGCGAGGAAAGAGAGAGAGGGAGGGGGAGGGGAGAGAGGGAGGACTCTCAAGCCCCTATCTCCTCCAGCCAAAGAAAACAGGAGCTCCACCCCCTTTTTTTTTTTGAATTTTTTTTCCATCTCTATTCCACCTAAAGGGTGTGATAGAATGGTACCCTCTCTCTCTCCTACTTATCCCTTGTCAGATTATAACCCTATTCCACCAGGCCAAAAACAATATTTGGCAGCATAAATGAGAAAAAAGGGCCTCATTCCCTCTCTATTCCGCCTAGATGACATTTCATATAAGTGGTATACTGGAAAAAGTTTTTTTTAAGGAGATAAAGTTATGAATATGAATAATTTTTCAGGAATAATGATCACTCAATTATGGCCAAGAAGAACCGAAGGGATACAAACTTAAACATCTTTTGCAAGGAGAGTAATTAAAAGGAAAATTTCAGCAAACAATGATAAGGTTTTCCAAGAGTAGTAAGAAGGCAAAAAGAGACACCTTAAACTAGACGGGTTCACTACTTGACCTTGATTAAGGACTCTTGGAAAAGCAGAATCCATAAAGTCAAGCATAAACATATGAGAAACTATTCATAAAGTTTACTAGTAACATCAATTTACCATAAGCATGAAACAAGCATTGCCTAATTTATTTGGGTCAGCTTCATGAATCCTTCCTCATGATTTCTTCATTTGAAGGATACAATTCTTGTGCTTAAAATATTTTTAGCTTCCATTTACACCTTTAAAGCTTTCTTGGATTTTTTCCTCCCTCTTTTCCATAATTTTTCCATACATATTTAAGCACTCTCTTTATCCCGATTCTCTTTGGAGCACCACACAACCATATCAACTCAATCAGTTTTTAATCACTCTACCCTCTATTATTGCAGCTTCTCACTTGCTTAAATGTTTCATTAATAGCTCTATTTTTCAAGATTAAGCTTTAAAGCTTGCACTAAGAGGATCTAGTTTCTCAAGGTTATGAATGATACTATCAACTCAATGGATAAAAGAAGACAAATGAAGAGATGAAAATAAGCTCTCTCTGAATTGTGTTATAGACAACTAAACTTTACCGGGCCAAGACTGTATCTGTGCCACTGTGCCACATCATATCTCTACAGTTTATTTGAAATTCACGGCTTCATAGCTTCAATTAGGTTAGAGGTCCTTCCATTTTCAAAAGCACAAGCAAACTAATTGCTTGAATCAACTTATCCAGTCAATTTCACACTTGCCTTTAGAATGAGGATTTATCACATTGAGATGGAAAAAGATATATTAAATTAATTATTAGGTCTTTATTTCTTCTAGGGTGAAAACCATGGTTCTTTGTCCACTTTTCTTTTGGATAAGTTTAGCATTTCAATCAAGAAAATTTATTAGTTAGTAAATACATTACAGACTTCATATTTCTTTATAACATTACATACCTATCATACAAGAATAAGATTATTATTGATACCAATATATAGCCATACGTCTAGCTAATATCTTGTCATGAATTCAAAATAAATATATTTTCACTAAAGCGAAAAAACATAAGCAAGATCAACTATTTTACAGGACTTTGTACACAACACCAGGCCGACAGAGGATCATTACATGTGACGCCACAAGGAGGTGACCCTCAGCTCCGGAGCCCTTCCTTTCAACATTTTCTTATTTCCCCTCATTCTTATTTTAGTGGCTCAAAAACCCAACAGACACGACACCTGTCGACCATCCTATGCTTAAGGATATTTACGTGGCCATTTAATTATTAATTAATTTTCTCAGAGGTTTCTCACATCTATAGGGAAAGAAATCAGCCGGTCAATTGGATAGCTGGTTAAGTGATAGATCATTGTATCCATAGAGACTAGACATGTAACCTCCCTTCAGTTTCTTGATTTGACCCCAGCTGACTATTTTGGTGTTTCCTTCCTCTGTTGTAGGCAGTGGGTGTCCCCTGGTTTACCCAATAAATAAATAAATAGACAGACAGATAGATAAGCAAATAAGTAAACAATAAATAGATAATGATTGGAGGGGAAAGGGCAACACAGCAAATAGCAGTCTAAACCAAGTCCAGCGGAGAGGAGAAAAAAAAAAAGAAACAAAGGAAAGGTCATGGCCATATGATCATGACATTAGCTAAGACTCAATTTCAAATGAGAATGCATGTTATGCATATTAAGAAAAATATACGAAACAGTAAAATCAAAAGCCTAATATTGGTATCTATCTAACTATGGAGATTACAAAGTGTATATTGGAAAAAGCCTGAGCAATCCATGTCAAGATTGAGGAATCCTTAAACTTAGGCTAACCAAACTTCAATATACATATATATATTAGGAACAAAGAGAGCAACTTGACTAAAAATAGACAATGTACCTTCGCAGATCAAGCTCTCCAATGCCTTCCTCCTCTCATATTGAAGGCCCCAAATGCCCCATGCACAGCCACACATCGCAGCCAGCCACCATCAGTTACCTATTTGATCAGATGAGGGGAAAAAATCTTGAAGATTTTCTTCACTTGAGTGGTGCCAGGTAAGCAGTGGGCAGTGGGTAAAAGATTAATTGAATCACAACAGTGGACCCAGCATAGGGTCCCCATAGAGGCAGCCAATGAGAGTCTAAACCTAAGGTTGGTGGCCAGTGCAAGCAAGACGAAAGCTGTTGATCAGTGGCCATTATCTTAGGTTCTAGAAATGACCAGGCCCCAAGGAATAGATTTCCACAAACAAAATTTTCAGTTACATATTTTGCACTTTCAGGGAAACTCCTTATAGACAGGCCTCAACCAAACACTCCTCTATTTGGCAGTCAACCAAACCTTCTTCCTCAAGAGGAACATAACCTTCCTCCCCCATCTTCACTGCCAATTCCTTCAATAACTCATAAATCCTCCCCCATTCTTGCAATCTGTCACCAGCCAAGAAAGTGTGAACCTCACTACCAACCTCAACTGCACTATACCCAGGTATTTTCCTTAAACCTCTCTCCTCCATCACAGTTCTAACCTCTGTCACATTATCCCACTTACCATCAAAAGCATACATATTAGACAGAAGATTATAGTAACCAGCATGGTTAGGTTGCAGTTCCAGTAAGTTTTTTGCAACTAACTCGCCCATCTCAATGTTCTGGTGTATTCTACAACCAGCTAGCAAAGCACACCAAACATCAGGGCCAACAGGTTTCGGCATACGCTCTATGAGCATCATGGCCTCATGCAATTCTCCACTGCGCCCAAGCAGATCAACCATGATGCCATAATGCTCCGAATCAGGCACCACCCCATAAACATGGTTCATGCTATCAAAAATCCTTCTCCCCTCCTCAACCAATCCAGCATGGCTGCATGCAGACAAGATAGATACAAATGTAACATTGTTAGGTTTGACTGATGATTTAATCATGTGCTCAAATGTAGCAATTGCTCTGCTACCAAGGCCATGAATTCCATAACCTGCAATCATTGAACTCCATAGCACCACATCTTTCTCATCCATGCTTCCGAATACTCGGACAGCACTATCCAGGTTGCCACACTTGGAATACAAGTCCACGAGGGCAGCACCCACAAACACCTTGTTCTCAAAACCATTCGTGACCAAGTAACCATGGAGGCAGACAGCTTGGTGCTGAATTCCCAACTGACAACATGCTTTCAGAACCTTCACCATTATAACTGCATCAGGAATCGATCCATCCAAAAGCATACCTTTAAACACTCTCAAGGACTCATCGGGCAAACCATTTTGAGCATAACCACCAATGATGGCAGCCCAGGAGACCGCATCCTTCTTTGGCATTCGATTGAAGATATCCATCGCCTCGCTGTAACTTGAACACTTCATGTACATATCAATCAAAGCAGTGGAAACAGCCAACTCTGATTCGAATCCTTTCTGAAGCACAAGTTCATGCACCCTTTTGCCTTCTTCCAGAACTAAAGCAAGTGCACATGCTTGAAGAGCACTAATCAAAGTAACCGAATTAGGCTCCAATCCCACATCATTCATCCTCCTATAAACATTCAAAGCTTCAATAGGACTCCCATTTTGAGCATAACAAGCTACCATACAACTCCAAGTGATCACATCTCTTCGAGGCATCACCTCAAACAATCTTTTTGCCATACCGACCACACCCAGCTTCGCATATAGATTCAAAATAGAATTCATCAGAGACAAGTCGGACTCAATACCCATTCTAATCACAAACCCATGGCAGGATTTTCCAGAACGAAGATCCCCTAGCAGCCCAAGAGCAGATACCACACTGACAAGGGTCACTGGATCAGGAGTCACAGATTTCCCCACGAACATTTGACAGAAGAACAACACAGCCATATCAGCCCCACCATTCTGCTGGTACCCAGAAACCATTGAAGTCCGAAGCACAACATCCGGCTCTGGAAATCCCTCAAACACCCGCAGAGCATAACCCATGTCCCCGAATTTCGCATACATCTCGACAAGTGCCGCGCCCACGAACATATCGGAGCTGGCACGGTGGGTCTTGACAAAAAGTCCATGGACGGCTTTGCCAGTGCCGAGCGCGGAGAGGGCTGCACAGGCCTTGAGGGCAATGGGCAGAGTGAAGGCATCGGGGCGGTGATGTGGCGGGGAGGAGCGGTACATACGGTGAAAGAGGCTGAGGGTTTCGGGCCATTGGTGGGCGCGGGAGTGGGCGCGGAGGATGGCGTTCCAGAGGAAGGTGTTTGGATGGGGGATTTCGTCGAAGACCTTGCGGGCGGACTCGAGATGAGCGATGCGGGCGTAGGAAGCGGTGAGGCGGGTGGCAAAGAAGCAGTCGGGAGCGGCAAGGAGGCCGGTCCGGATGAGGAGCGAGTGGAGCTGAGCTACGGAGTGGGCGTCTCTGCAGGCTTCGAATATCTTAGGAAGCGACTCCCGGCTTCTCATGTATATGGAATTTAAATGTTTCATATAAACTCGGCCAATTTTGCCGATTTCAGTAAGGAAAAAATATTTAAGTACCGATGGATCCTTGAATTACTTAAAGAGTTCCCCTGCTTACGTGCTTATATATAAAGTCGGCAGATGATCGTGAATTGGACTTTCATCCGAATATAGAAAATAAATTAATAGCATATTTGAGAAATTCAATAACATTGGGCTGGATTTTCTATTTTATCGAGGGCCGAGTCGCCCTCGAAAACAGCCCATCCAGGAGCGTAAGGCACCCGCTCCTGAGGACCCGAAGAACCCGCCAGACCGGCCTCAGCTGGCCTGGGTGCGGCCGACCCCGTTGCTTCTTGGCTATTCCCCGGCTCAGAGCTGGGGAATTGGGGTCGAGTAGACGGCTGACCGGACCGCTGCGTGGTACAGGTGGGGCGTGCGAGCGCCAGATCTGTTGAGGTCCTCCCTCCCTGGTCGGAATTTGGAGCTTCCCGCCGACCAGGGACTTGCGAAATCGGCACCGGACACGGAAGTGCCATCGTGGCTCCGCCAGAGCCCACGCCCTCTCCCCGACCAGCCTCAGGGCGCACGGGGCGAGAAGCGCGCGCCTCAACGGTTGTGGTCGTCGAGGTCTTCGCCGAGGTCTTTACTTTCTTCCTCGGCTCGGTCGGTTCTCCTGAGAGTTCGGCCGCCCTCTTCTGGAAGCGGGCGTAAAGGACTTCGCTCTTGGTCACCATTTTTGCGATGTCTGCAAAGATGAACAAAATTAGAACATTAGAACAATAAGGAAATAAGTTGCTGTAACTATCCTTACCCTGAGGACGTGCCGAGCTCAAGCCCACGTTCACCAGGGCGTCCTCGCCAATGAGGCCGTTCAGCAAAATCCCGTCCCCAAGGCTGCGGATGGTATCGAAGATCTCCTGCTCACGCGGAGAAAGCTGGGGGAGCCTGTTGATGGATTTAAGTTGGGCCGGCCTCCACCTGGGGTCAAACCCCCAGGACCGTTCAGAACCCAGGAAGAAGAATTTCTCCTTCCAACCATGAATGGATGAGGGGGCACCATGAAAAAGTGGACGACCCACCCGGAGGGCGATGTAGAGCCACTCCCCATCTCCCGGGTTCGACTTAAAAATAAAAAGTCGCCGGAAGACGTTGACAGAGGTAGGAATCCCCTGTAGTAAACACAGTGATAGGAAACCCATCACTGTCCTCCAAGCGTTTGGAGTGAGTTGCGCCGGGACCAACTGGCATACCGCCAGCAACTCATTCACAAAGCTGTGAAGAGGAAATCGGAGGCCGGCCCAGAGTGACTCCGAGTGCACTCCGATCCGGCCTACCGGAGGATCGGTTACCCGATCCCTTTGCCTGGCGGGTTCCAAATGGAACCCGTGAAGAGGGAAAAACCACTCTTCGGTCATCTCGACCTCCAGGACACTCATGGTGGATACTACTTCGCTAGGCAAAGAACCCATTACAAGAGAGGGAAATCAAAAAGAAGGGGGACCTGGGAAAGATGTCGGAGAAAAGGGACTTCGGTCTGAGGAAGACTGGGAGAATAGGAAGCTGGAAGCAGAAGGCAATAGAAAGAGGACAGGGGGCCGGGGGAGAGTTTATATAGACCTCCCCAACGGCCCGGATCAGCGAAGAAAGCGCTGCGTCCTGGTTAGATGATAACACGTGTCGGCCTAAAAGACAAAACGACGCATTTAATTAGGGCTAGCGCTTCGAATGTCGAAGCGCCCCATCGGATCGTGCGGAAAGGCATCCGCAATCGAAGATCGTGCGGCCCCATCATGAGCCCACGACGCGAGGACGCTTCGCAAAAGGTGTCCCAATAATGAGGTTCTTCGGGAAAGAAGAGACGTCGCCTATTAAAGGCACCTCAAAGCGTTCGATAACTCAAAACGCACAGTAAATCAAAATTTTCGGAATTCGTGATGACCCAATTAAAGCTACTTCCCGCGCTCCAGCTGATAGCCAACTGGAGCTCGGAAGTCGGGGGGTAGTGTTAGGGGAAAAACCCTAAGTCATATATCCACAGAGGCGCTCGGCCGAAGAGCGCCGACCGGAAAGCCGCTCGGCCGAAGAGCGCCGACCGGAAAGCCGCTCGGCCGAAGAGCGCCGACCGGAAAGCCGCTCGGCCGAAGAGCGCCGACCGGAAAGCTGCTCGGCCGAGGAGCGCCGACCGGAAAGCCGCTCGGCCGAAGAGCGCCGACCGGAAAGCTGCTCGGCCAAAGGATGCCGACCAGGAAGGCGCTCGACTAGAGGGCGTCGACCAGAGCGCGCGCCAAGAGGTGCCCCACCCAAAGCTGCTCGGTTAGAAAGTGCCGACCAAAGACAGCGCCAAGGCGCTCTGCTAGAAGGTGCTCGCCTAAAGGGCGCCGACCAGGAGTACTTGAAGCAACCCCGCCACAGGGCGCCCCATTGGGCGACCAGCTCGGCTCGGCACTCTTGCCGAGCCGATGCCTTAACCAAATGTTCAACCTCCGCCTAAAGTCCAAGGGACTGACAACTCCTATGGCTTGCGACCTGCCACTATCTCCAAGCCATCAAGGCATAAGATCTTCGCAGGTATTCGGCACGACCTGCCATTAATGCACGAGACTCTCTCAAGTCTCCGATGCACTCAGTCATTTAATGAACACGGTCCAAGACGATCTCCGGATCACTGAACCATCAGAGCGCATGGCTCTACCTGACCGCCGGTTCATTCGGTAATAAATGCACTTACCATCCACAGACCCCAGGCCCGCTACGGCCGGCGGTTCAACCACTCCAACAGGTCCGATCGACCGTGACAACTCCCTGATTCCGGTCTGATTCGGCCCTGTTCTCCACTATGCCATAAATGGGCCAAATCGTGCCCAATTATCACAGACAGGGACAAATCCCCCGGTTACCTCCCAGGTAACGTAATCCCCTCCTATAAAAGGGAAGCTGGGAGAACCAAGGGGGGGGAACAAACAAAAAACGGAAACAGATCCCCGGGACTGAACCCGCCGGGAAGCATAGACACAATTGAGGACATCATCCTCTTCGTCTTCTTTATCCTATCCAAATATTCTTGCTGTCTTCTCCATATACTCTCTTCCCTGCTCTCTCCACATACTTGCCCCCTCTGACTTAGGCATCGGAGGGCCGGCGCCGGGGAGCCCGGCCACCGGTTTTCCTTGCAGGACTTGCACACCCCCCCGCAGCGGAGGACGCAGCCGGCCGGCGCACCGCCGTCCGCCCCCTGTAGCAGCGGAGCTCCTCCTTCCCCGGCTTCGCGGCGGCCCCCGGGTCCAATTTCCAGCAACACTATTGAATTCATGAAGTGAGCCCAAATTTTGAGGAAGAAATTATAGATAAGATATAGGCTAAGATTAGCATGGAGTTAGAAGGATATGGGTTGAAAAGATCAACCGTTTGTAGAAAATTCAGTTCAATTTTGTTAAATTTTTTTTAACAAATTCTAATTGTAATTTTAATTATCTATTATAATAAATCTATCGGATCTGCTCAACTCTTAGGCGATTGAGGCAGTAATCTAAAGCCTCGGCTCCCAAAATACATTTATTATCGTGAGTTCCAAGACGAGCGTCCAAATGCATTGAGCCCTCCAAATGTATTTATGTTGGAACGTATCTCTTATCTAAAGAAATTTATTATCTTTCTTCTTATTTATGCATTGGAGCCCCCAAATGCATTTATGTTGAAACGTTTGAGATCATTTTAGGCCTCCAAATACAAAACCTATCCCACCCTAAGGATAAGCAGGAAAAATTAGGTAGTTATCCCCCACTTAACTCCCATTCGCCTAAATAAGAAAATGGCCGTTAATTCTAAACTCAGAACTTCTGAAATAAGCCCTGAGCTCTTCTTCAAAACGCGTACCTCAACAGTAAATATTGCCACATAAATATCCTGCTACGAAACCTCCAAGTTATTACACAATAAACTAAAACTAAGTTTTCCAAACGTATAACGCTCATATCACCTTCACCCTCGTTATGTACATATATACCCCATCCACCCACCCGGAAAAGCAAAGCAAAGCAAAGCCATCCTAATCCCACCATGGCTAAGTTGGACGTCGCCGTCGCCATTGCCGTCCTCCTCGTCTCCTCGTCAGCCTCCCTCGGCCTCGATGTCCAAACCGCCCCTGCACGATTCGGCTACAACCCCGACATGGGGAGCGTGGCGCAGGGGCCGATAACCGAAGCCCTCCACCTCGTCGCCGAGGAGACCAATGACATCCTGGCCGTGGAGGTGGAGAACAGGGCTCTCCGGTGCCTGGAGAAGCTGGGCCAGGACGGTGACGGAGAGAAGTGCGTCAAGGAGGTGAGCGAGCTACTGGTGTTCGGCGACCGGACGAGCCGGGCGCTGAGCTTTCCGTGCTGCCGCAATATTTTGGCCATGGACATGCAGGACAGCAGGTGCTGGGAGTTCCTCTTCGGCGGGCAGAGCGAGGTCCAGATAGCCGTGCCCGGCCTCGTCGCCACCTGTGCCCAAGCGGTGTTCGCGGCACTTGCGTCGGCGCCGGCGCCGGCGCCGGGGCGCCGGGCTTAGAAGACCTGGTTTTTTAAGGTGGAAAAAACTCGAATAAAGTGAGATTTGAAGCGTGTGACTTTTGCTGGTTGGATCATCATATCCAACACTTTTGCAGACAATATATATATATTATTATGTGTGATAGTCTAGATTCTTCTTGTTTTTTGTTTTTTTTTTTTGCTAAAGCTAGATTCTTCTTGTTAGTAACTATATTTTTTCTGAGTAACGTCTTGTTGCTAGATACAAAGATATGCTCATGTACGTGGGTCAAAAATAAAATAAAAATAAAAATAAAAATTTATTAAGGTCGTTTCAAAACATTAAAGGTGTAATATATTTATTGCTCATCTATGTTATAGCTTATCTATCAATTCATATTTTTAATAAATATTGTAAAAAATTGAGAATGCAAACAAATATATATATGTGCTTTGATCCAAAATTGATCCAATAATTCTTATAAGAAAAGAGACGTACGTAAATATAGAAAATTTTTTTTTGAAATGACAATATAGAAAGCATTCTCAAACTAGCAAAGTTTCAAATGAAACTTTAATAAATTTTTATAATTTTTAAATTATTATTATCATCGTCACCGTCATATGAATACTTTGAAAGAAGAGTATTTTGAAAATACTGCATTATTACTTTATTTCCATATATTATCATGTATTTTAAGGTGTGCAATTTACAATTGTCAATCCGAAAAGCTGTACAAACCATAATCGCCAACATTTTTGTTTTCGATTTCCAAACTACTCATCCAAATTGAAGGAATAAAACTGCTGATAATCTAGAAGTTATATCCTCTTCTGTTAGGAGTTTGTCCAAAATCCGAATTTGAAATCTGTTGGACAAAGATTATCTAGAGATTGTTACTACCATTCGCCATTTCATTTCCCTCCTGGATTCCCTATTGAATGTGGCACTCAAAGATTGGTGCAATGCATAAATGGTAGGTTAATTTCAGATTATTTACCGGGATATGGGTTGCATCTTTTGTGAAAAAAAAAGATTTTACATCCCTTCGCACGAATCCACTGTTGAATCATGTAATTACTGTTTTGAGATATGTGCAGATAGATGAATGAAGGAGTTCAAAGTGCTTTGAGATCTATGTAGGATGTGATCCAATAGTTAATGTCACAAAAGAAGATTAATTATTCTGTTGCATGAAAGATACAACCTGAACCCTATTCTTTGAGTTCTATTGATGCTTACAGGATTCAAACAAAATGCTTCTCTTCAGGGTAGTGTACTAGACATTTGGCCTGAACCTAATTTTTTATTTTTTGGAGAAACAAAATTATATTATTCTAATAAACACAACCAAGATGATCAGCTCAAACTAGTTACAGCAATCTAGTGGGCCGGTCCCGAATCTAACAACAAGTACCCACAAAGCTAAGCTAATTAGCGACATTTTCCTCTCCAAATGCACCTGAAGAGGCAAATCACCAAGGTAGCTAATTTTAGGCCATGCTTTGCATGATTTGAAGCCTGAAACAGAACAAGTTAAATCCTGCACCATACCACGCCAATCACAATTGCTTGTTTTTGTGGGCCTCTAATTAAAAATGAAACATCAATTGCCACTGAAAATTAAGCATGTTCACGTATCAAAGTAGTTAGATGCTATAGGATAGTCTTGGATTCTTGATTTATTTTAGATTTAGATAAGAACTTTTATATTCTTTTTTTTTCTCAAATTTTAGTTTATGTTCCTGTTTTGGACAAAGTTGGTTTTTATGTTTCTTTTAGAAACTTTGGATTTGATTTAATAAAGGACTCTATAGTTGTTGGTTCTGATTTGCTATTGATGGTCTTTACAAATTTTTCTTGGATCATTTATTTGAGCAATCTTTCTTTAACTACTCAAAAAGGAGTTAACTGATTTCAAACTTTTTACAACATTGAGCCATCTTAATTAACTGTGTAAAGAAAATTTAACTGTATTCCGAGATGATTTAACTGTATACCATGCTACATTAAGTATGTTCCAAACTTACTTAACTATATGCCAAGCTAGATTAAGTGTTCAAACATTGATTAACTGCATGCCAAGCTTACTTAAATGTGTGTCATGCAATATTACCTATGTACCAAGCTTATTAACCTAATTGCAATGGTGAGTTAACTATGCTCGAAGCTATATGAACTGAGTTTCAAACTTACTTAACTAATTGCAATGGTGACAAATCTACTTTACCTATCAATATCATAAAGATCAGATTATTTGTCACTCACTCATTAGTTTTATTTTTATTTATTTATTTATTCATTTATTTATTATTTTATTTTATTAAAATATATTTATTTATTATCTTATTTATGTATTTATTTTTTTCTTTCTTTTTTTTCTTTTTTTCTTTTCTTTTCTTTTTTCTTTCCTTTTCTTCTTTTTTTCTTTTTCTTTTTTTTTTCTTCTCTTCTTCCCTTCTTCTCCTTTCTTCTTTCTTCTTCTTTCTTCTCCTCCCGCGAGGCCGGCAGTGCCAGAAGCGGGTCGGGCTGTGGTGGCCACAGGAGGAGGCCGGGCGGCAGCCGGCCGCAGTTGCAGCAGGCTAGCAGCGAAGTCTTCTCCTCCTACGAGGCTGGCGTTACTGGAAAGAGGCCGGGCCACGGCAGATGTGGGAGGGGGTCGGGCCATGGCCGGCGGCAGCCACGGGATGCGGGAGGGTGCCCCCTTCTCCCTCTTCTTCGTCACCGTCCCACCGTGGGGGCGGAGGCATCTCTGGCAGCGCGGAAGGGGGCGGAGTCCTGGCAGCAGTGGGAGGGGGCCAGGCTGCAGTCGATGGCCGCCAGCCACGGCCTCCCTTCTTCTCCTTTCTTCTCCTCCCGCGAGGCCGGCGCCCCGGAAGGAGGCCGGGCCGTGGCGGCCACGGGAGAGGGCGCGGGAGGGGGCCATGCCGTGGCCGGCGGCCAAGGTGCCCGATGATGCACCCCTCAGCCTCACTATTGAAGAGGTCGCTATTCGTGGAAGTGAGGAAGAGTGAATTTATGAGGGGTATTTTTGTCTCATGATGGAATATCGAAATATAGTTGGACCAATTGTTAAACAACCAGTCAACAGGGATTAAAAGTTAGAGTCCGGTCAAAAAATGGATCGGCCATTAGTTTCCCCCATAATAAAAGCCAATTTTATGGTGGACCTGGTCTGGCCTCCCCAGCTGCTTTGGCCACTCAGCATGTGCCTAGCACGTGAGACAGAGGAGGAGCACTTCTGATGGGGTCCGGCAAGAAATGGGAGATTCGAGGGTGCATCACACTCCACCAATGCATAGATTCAGCTTATAAAAACCTCCTCTCTTCCCTGTAACAATCTCACCCCCAAATTCCAATCGACCGCTAGAAAATAGCGCCGGGTTCTTCTGATTTCCATTAGGAATTCCTAGCAACTCATCATCGATTTATCATCGGAGTTGAGGTATTGATCTCTAACTCTTCTTCTCGTTTGCTTTTCCGACCCCAAGACCACCATTGATAGCCTAACTAGAGTCGCTAGCCACCGAATTTATAGAGCACAACCTTCCCCTATTTTTCTTTTCTTTTCTTTTCTTGCATGCTGCCGCCAACCACTAGTTGTGACTCCTCGTTGTTCGGGTCATCGCCATTGCCATTGCTGCTATTATCGGAGGTCACCGTCATGGGGGTAGGCGGCCCTAGAACCCTTCTTCCTCTCTTTTGAGAGGGAACCCCAAGTCTCTCTCTCTCTCTCCCTCTGTCTTATTTTCTCTCTTGCCTTCTCTCTCTTGCTCTCTCCTCTCTTTCTCTCTTTGCCCCTCTTTCCCTCTCTACTTTCTCTCTCTAGATGCCTTAATGGGCCCCAAGAAAGGACCCAACACCTTGTAGACCAATTGATCTTTGGAGGGGTCTTGGGCCAACATTGTGCGACTTGGAGCTCTAAACCAATATTGCATAACCAGAGATCTCGGATCGGTGTTATAGGACCCTAAAGGAGGGCCCGGGTCACCATTATACGGCCCTAGGCAAGGGTTTGAGCTGACCTTGTTATGATCGTCTACTATATATTGTCGGTGATAAACGCCTTAAGTAGGAAAGCTGAAAGGTAAGAACCTGACAATTGTTACTGAATTACTCGAGCATTTTAAAGTTGTTGGAGAGTTGTGCAATAATCTATTTTGGATAAAACGCGTTCATGACATTGAGCGAGTCTTCGACGGGCCTACGTCATTGTAGGAAAGTTTCCCCATATATGAAAGAACATTAAGAAGGAAAAGCTTTTAGAACTGGTCAAAACAAATGCATATAATTTATTATGAATCATTTTAGTCATATTTCATACAGCCATCTTATGGAAGGAAAAAAAAGAATAAAAGGGCTTGGTAAAAACTTTGCAATATACACTTAAGTCCTCCTCAATAAACCAATCCAACAAAAAGGAAAGAAGGTAATAACACGCTAGTTACCGAACGCAGAGATGTACTAAGAACTAGAACTTGTTCACAAACCTACACGTCCTCCTGATCTCACCCTGATCTCCAGTGAGAACCTCGATGGATCCCATCTTCACCATGGCCGCTGCAAAATTAGCAGCCCAAGCCCGAGGCCTCTCGGCATTGGCTGCGACCAGCCTCGCCGTCAGCGCGCTGGTTTGCAAGGTCTGGTCCGACGTCAGCAGCCCTCTGCCCTTCCGCAAGTTCTTGTAGTACTGATTGTCCAACCGCTTCGGCGTCACGACGTCCAGGTTGACCGTCGGATCGCTTCCAGCCGGCGAGCATTTAGACTTCAAGAAGGCGTTAAATCTGCGGTCCATCGTGGGATCCCGCGGGCCGGTGGCGTTGACACGATCGGCGAACGACGAGCAGTGGGAGACGCCGAACGAGTGGGCTCCCGAGAGCGTGACCATTTCATCAAGAGTGAGTCCTTTTCGAGCGAAGCTCTCCTCGAGCTGAACAGCGTTGAATACGGGAGGGGGGAGGTTGTTGGAAAGGACTTCGGATTCGAGGGAGACTCTTCCGTCGCGCCGGCCTGCCGGAACGGCGTATTTGATGCCGCCAGCAAAGTAAGCGGCGTCGCGGGCAGCGAAGGAGAGGATATCGGCACAGGAGACTGTGGATGGACAGACGGACTCGATTCTTGACTTGGCTTCATCGATCACCTCAAACCCTCGTAGGCTCGGGTTATTCGCCGGGGATTCCTTCTCGGAAGGATTGCCAGGGGTGGAGTCGAGAAGGACCGAAGCATCGCAGCCCTGGATGAAGCATAACGAGAGAATTAGCGATTATTGCACGGGCGGTGGCAGTTGGGAACATAGAAGCCGGAGGAAGGAGTTAGAGGATACATATAGCATGGAACTTACCCTAACAAAACAGTCATGGAAGTGCATCCTGACGAGCCCGGCGCCGATGGCCAGATTACGGACCATGGCCTGGCGCACGGTCTGTCTCACAATGGCTTCCGCTGAGCGGCATTTGTGGTTATAATAGCCGACTTTTAGGGAAGCCAACGATACTTGGAACGTGGCCTGGATGGCCATGATGAAGAGAAAGCATGAGGTGCAGGTGGGCATCTGAAATCCAGCTCTTCTCATCTTGTGCGCTAGCTTTGTGTAGTAGATGAAAGAGAGGGGGAGAGAAAGCAGTTGATGGAGAAGAGCAGCTATGATACCTTCGTATTTATAGGTGTTTGGCAAATAAAGGGGATGGATGGTGTGAGGTAAGTTTACCAAGTAAACTGGAGAAGGACGAAGTCTAGAGAATGAGCAGCACGGCTTCGGGAGCTTGACCGGTTCTCTCCAGTGGTTCGATCATATTTAGGACATTTGGAAAGGCCGACCAGGGGTACAGCCGTACCTAAGTGACAGCCTTTCAAGTTGTAATATAATAAAAGCCAAGAAAAGCCAGTTCTATGGTGGACCTGGTCTGGCCTTAGCCAGCTTGGGCGCTCAGCATGTGCCTAGCACGTGAGATAGAGCAAGAATACTTTTGATGGTAGCCATCTTTCTATCTGAGTTCGGCGAGAAATAGGAGATTAGAGGGTGCATCATACTTCGACAATAACTAAATTCAGCTTATAAAAACAACCTCTCTTCCCTGTAACGATCTCACCCCCAAACTCCGATCGACCGCCAGAAAATAGCATCGGATTTCACTGATTTCTATTAGGAATTTCTAGCAAATCATCGTCGATTTATCATCGGAGTTGAGGTATTGATCTCTAATTTCTAGCTATTGCCGGAGATCGCCACCGTGGGGATGGGCGGCCCTAGAACCCATCTTCTTTCACTCTTTTGAGAGGGAACCCCAACTCTTCTCTCTCTCTCTCTCTCTCTCTCTCTCTCTCTCTCTCTCTCTCTCTCTTATTTTCTCTCCTGCCTTCTCTCTCTTGCTCCTATCTTCCTCTCTCTGTCACTCTTTCTCTCTCTCTCTACTTTCTCACTTTCTCTCTCTAGATGCTTTAACAGGCCAAGACCTTGTAACCTTGTGAATCTATTGATCCTTGGAGTGGTTTTGGGCCAACATTGTACGACTAGAAGCTCCAGGCCTGTATTGCATAACCAGAGATCTCATATCAACATTTTGTAACCCTAAGAGGGAGCCCGAGTCAGCATTATACTGCCCTAGGAGAGGGTTTGAGCTGACCTTGTTATAATCATCTACTAATTCTATAAGCGAGTAAGATTATTTTGGTGATGATATATGGCTTTCTAAGTGAGTATGCCTGAGTAAAAAGGTGTTGAGTAAAACACTTTGCTCTCAACTTTGTTATATTTAAGTCTAAGATTAGTAAAGATAAGAATTTCTATACACAATCACTTATATAGAACATATGTGTTGATTTTGGATTTTGCATCATTTGCCACATGATTGTTGATTGATCTCTAATATGAGTATATATAAATATATATTTCTTTATGGAATAAATCTATCAAATATCAATGATTTTAGTTGCTTGGAATATATTTTTGATTGTTTGTATAGGATACCACTCTAGAGTTCATGCGGCCATATCATATGTTTGACTTAAGTGACGGGGCGTGACACACTGCAACAAAAATGCATTTTTCCAGCACTTTTTAAAGCTTATACTGATTCTTATAAGTGTCGGTAATTTTTCTGCCAACGCTTTTTAAAGCGTTGGACATGTGAGAGTGGAAAAAAAATTTGCTGACGCTTTTAAAAAGCATCACTAAGGGATCAATTGCTAGCGATGCTTAAAAACATCGCTAAAATCGAAGCTCAGCTTTTTATAATGACGCTTTAAAGCATCGTTAAGATTATTTTTTAAAAAAAATTATTTTTTTTAAATGTATACCCATTTTCTACTGGATAGTTCTGCAAAGAAATTATCTGCTTTGCAACGATCAAGCAATATAAGTACCTGCTAATAATAACAAGAAAATTTGAAGAATTGAACACATAAATTGTAGAATAAACAAGAAGAAGGCAAAGCACGAAGTGAAGCATGTGATAATTTATAAGAATAGATCCATACATTAATTTCCAGCACTGCCAAATTACAATAGCAGTCAGAGAAAGGAGAAAAAAATTATAACTATTTTTTGCATGAATTTATACATAAAAAAAACACTGCGATGTTTAACACTCGGACATGTAGCTTCTAAGCACTCTATAAAGAGGGAGGGATTGTTTAACAAAATAGAGAGAGAGAGAGAGAAAGGAGGATTAACGAAGTACTCAGACAGCTTCCTTCTTTGTATCATAACCGACGATGACCGAATGCAGGAAGGAAGGCAGCAGGCTTCAGAGCGGTGACCACAGTGTGGGCACCTCTGACAGCTTTCTCCCATCGGCGTCGTAGTAAATAATGCTGGAGAAATCTAGCAGCTATAGGTCCTATGCATCGATTCCCCATGGCTTCCTGCCAACACGATCAAAAAAAGCACACCCAAGAAAGAAAGAAAAAAAGGAGAAGAAACCCTTGGAGTCGATGATAGAGCGGGAGTCCTGGACAGTGGAGCGGCCGATGGAGTTGAACCACTCCTCCTTCTCCTTCTCCGAGTCGGCGATGAAGTTGAAACCCTCGGCAGGAGTGTTGGACGATGGAGCGGCCGATAGAGTTGAAACCCTCGGCGCCCTTCATGGTGAAACAGGAAGCCACGGGGATCACCCTCTGTGGGACCGACATTCGGGTCACCCTCTCTGATGACGGAGGCGACGGTGTTGGGGCCCGACTGTCAGAGAAGAGACTCCGCGCATAGCCGCGGAGGGGAGGGGAGGGGGTTAGGGATTTATTTGGGCATTGGTGGGAGAGGAGTTTGGGATTTATTTGGGGGGTGGGGAAGGCTCTGGAAGGGAGGAGGAAAGACTCCGACGACACTTTCTAAAGCGTCGTCGCACTTCACGCCATTTTATTTATTCGGAAAAGTTCAGGAGCAAAGGGCCTCCGACGACGCTTTTAGAAAGGGTCGTGTCATTTCGCCTTTGGCCTTTAACGAAGTTTATAAGCATTGTCGGATACCAAAATTTTCTCACGACGCTCATCAGCGTCGTTTAATCCAAATTCCTTCCGCCGCTACTATGAAGCGTCGGCAAATTTTAGTGCAGTGACCAAATTGCCGATGCTTCTTTCTTGCGTCGGCAGAGAAGGGTCGGCGAAGCCCCATTTTGCTGTAGTGACAGCAATTGGTCCTGCATGCATTATCTTCGTCCATAGCAAGTGGGAGAAGGTGGATACGAGACCAAGTCATTTGCATTACATTGTTTCCGTACCGTCTAAACTTAAAGAAAAAAGAAAAAAAAGATAGGGCGGAGTTATCATTAATGAGTAGAATAAAACATCGATCTGAATTCCGCGTCGAGTGTTTAGAATACTCTCTTTTTTTTAGTTGACTTCTCTTTAGTATATAGATGGTTTGTTTTTCTTAGCGAGCACGAAGGTGGTTTCTTGGAGCCGACCTCGTGTCTTGACATTTAATTTGATTGCGTACAAGAGGACTATATGTGATGGAAGGTTCGACGATCGTGCGATGAGCATAGAATATAATAGCTTTCTCACTCGCAATTAACTTCAAATGATGATGCCATGAGGGGAGTTAACATCAATGTGAATGCCCGAAGTTTGAACAAGCAAGCAACGCGTGCAGCGGTGGTTGGAAAAAAAAATAAAAAATGTTGTGGGCTAAGCATATCCTCCTCGAGAAAGATTCAGCGATGATGATCAGTTGAATATGAAAAGAGAGGCAGAGGGGTGATGGAAACCCTCTGCTCTGCAATATCTGTTGGATAGTGGGGGACTGCAGTACCTTTTAGGTTGTACATGTGTACCGAAAGACGAACAGAAATGCTGACTGAGTTGCCGTCTATGCTACCCAATACTTTGGAGAGATTCTTTAGACACATCAGGAGGAGCTGCTCCTCCATCACTTTATCATTTTCTTACTCTTCATACTGCTAGTTGTACGTACGTTAAAGTAGTTTGAACAGTCATTTGTACCAAAAATAAAAAATAAAAAATGCTGGCAGAGAAAGGGATGGAAATATATGTATAAGATAATTGTTATTGGTCTGTGAAAGAAAATTAGCATGAAATGTGATACTACTTGCTACCAAGTCATCTATACCAACTAGTTCATCAATTTAATATATATTAATGGTCTCGTAACCTGCTACTGACTTTAAGACTTGCCGTACTTGTTTTAATTAATTTACGTGTCATACGAACAAGACCACCACAACTAGGAAGAGGTAGCAGTTTACATAATCACTAGTAGAAACTGCAATGCATAAGAGCTGTTTTTGGGATCAATGGATTGGTTAATGTGATGTTAAAGCTCAAATTATAGAGATCATGAATTTGAATACCGGAACAAGTTTTTGCCATTACTTGTTTTTGAACTTGATATCTCTCTAGAAAAAGGTGGCACCAAGCTCTCGGTTCTTATTTGCCATCTTGACTCGTTTTTCTTCTAGCGGAGAGATGGATCTCATCCAACATTTTTTTGTGCTGTTCATGAGATGTAATGAGCACCTCTCACAGAGTTTTAACCTAATCTATTTTTCTTTCGGTATGCATCTTGATAGGGGGCGGAATGGATCGTCCTTCCAGCCAAGTAGACCTTGGCGCCGACTAGGCGGGACCTTGGTCCCGCTAAGAGCCAGTCCGATTTCGGACCTCGCCGAAGGCCAAGCCGACCTCGGCCAGATCTCTCCACTGCTACGACCTGCAGCAACCTCCTCTAGAGCCTACAACGACGACCAACCCCGGCTCAAGCTCGGAGCGCCCTATGCGATGATGCGCCCCGGCCAAGTTCGGGGTGCCTTATGCGACGACGCGCCCCGGCCCGAGCTCGGGCGCTCTGCTGAGCAGACCTCAAAGTCAAAGAGACTAGGCCGATCTCAGAACCCGCCGAGCCGACCTTACTAAATATTTGTCGTGGTCCCCCATGTCGGCACGACCTCAGCACCCTGCTAAGCGAGCAAGGCCGACCTTGGCCCCCGCCAAAGGCCGAGCTAATCTCACCCAGTATGCACGCGGTTATGCCCTGCAGCAACCTCACCGCACCATGTTTCGTTTAATGGCCATGCCAAGACACGTCGACAGAGGACTATGTCTTGATGCACCAGCCATGTCTACTGATAAGGGCCATACCCTGCAACGCATGCCAGCGCCATATCGCGCGCATAGATAGCTCAAACTGTGTACCTCAAGCAAGCTGTGGCTGCACGCCACCTGGCCAGCACCATCTCCTCCTATAATAAGGACAGGCCATACTTCCTCCACCTAGGCACCTCCGTGGGGACTATAAATAGCCCCATCAGGTAACGCCTAAAGGACCTTTTTGGCTAACAAATACTCTACGCTAACTTAAGCATTGGAGGGCCCTCACCAGAAACACCGGTGAGGCTTTGTGCAAGTACGCCGGCGTGCGGGAGGTGGCGTCCTTTCTCCGCCTCGACCGATAACTTCCCCGACTCCTCCGACGTGATCACCCTTAGGCCAAATTTGAACCACAACACATCCTATATATCATCCAAACTCAGATGCTAGAGATATCAAATGCTGATTGTAATATCATGATTATTTACTGGAAGCCATGCTATTTACATTAAATTATTTTTTTTTAGGATGATGTCTACTAATAGTCGTGATATATGCTATATATAGGGAAAATAAATCTTAAGCCCTGTTTGGGGGAGCTTTTGGAGGGCCAAAAAGCACTTTCTGGCCCTCCAAAAGTACTTTTAGATAAAAAATTGTGTTTAGTAAAATTTCTGAAAGGCTATTTCAGGTTTGGCAAGAAGCTGAAAACAGCTTTTGGGGGGAAGCTCCAATTTGGAGCTTTCCGAAAATGCTGTTTTCAGCTTTGTCGGAAAGCTATATTTTTGACAAAAATGCCCATATTAAAATATAACAATTACATAGTTTGTCCCTTTATAAACCTAAAAATCTTCTGGAGCCAAGAACCCTAGCCGTCAGACTCCCTTCCGCAAGAAAAATTGTTAGAGAAATAAATGGTCATTCGGAGGATGAAAAATTAATTTACACTAATAATTAAAATATTTTATACCTTTATTATTGTATTATACTATAAATATAATATTATATTACATTATATCATAATACATTAATATGTTATTTTAAATAATTTAATATTATGTTATATTATGAAAAATTAATTTATACTAATAATTATAATATTTTATACCTTTATTATTGTATTATGCTATATTATAATAATATTATTTTATATTATAATAATATTATACTATATTGTATATTTATGTATTAATATATGTTATGTTTTATTATGTTCTGTTGTATAATACTATGCAATGTCTTTTATGGTAATTTTGTTATACAAAAGTACTTGCTCAGTTTGTTTACCAAATATATGTTAAAGTGCCACAGCACTTTACAAATGTAGTTACCAAACAGCAAACAACTATTTATAACAGCTCTACTTCCAACAGCTCTACTGCCCACAGCTCTCCCAAACATGGCCTTAGTTTTTTCTTCTGATTTAATTGTTGGGATCAATACTTAGGAGAGATTTTCTTTCTCAGAGAATAAAAATGTAAAGTAGATTGCTATGCTCGCTTTTTGGTGCATTGGACTTATTCAAGCTTGTAGGATGTTTGGTTTGGTGTAAATAGTCTTGAGTAAGATATTAATTGATTGATCGCTCTAAGTATCTGGCTCAATTTTGTTTGATATCAATTGATTGAGTAATTTTGTTGGGATTTTAATCTTTTTATCTTTGATCAGATCGATCTGTTGCTTCTTTGATTTGGATTTCTCTTCAGATCGGTCAATCAAACTTAACACACCATCTTTCTATCCATGATGTACCATCGGTTTTTCTTTCAAGAGCACAACATGCATTCTCACCGTTCGAAGAAAAGCCTGACTCACTCTACTTGTCGTTGCCCGCTTGTATTCATTCAAAAGTTTTAGATTTTAGCGATCAATGACTTGTGCTGGTTGTCCCCAGCAGTCATATGCGTTGAATTTTTGGATCCACATATAGTAGAGCTGCCGGAATAAGACTTGGATCTAATTTTCCTGTGGCTATTGAATGGCTAGCAATACATTGTATAAAATATAATCTTTCTTTTAATTTGGTTTTTAAGTTTTAGATAGATCAGATATCTGCCATTTGACCACCTTATTATGATGACTGGATCTTGTAGGCATTTGAAGATTTCATGGGCATATGGCTAAACACATGGATTTCACAAACTACTAGTCCTAGTAGTCATCTTTTTGAGACTAGAAAGTGATGGCATTCATCATGACTGCTTATTCCTTGGTATCCTTTATGGATGATGTTGTGGTTCAAATCTGGCCCAAGCATATCCATGCCGGAGGAGTTGAGGGAGCTGCTGGTCGTCGGAGGAAAAAGACGGGGGCCACCTCCTGTGCCATTTACTAAACATTTCTTGGTATCCTTTATGGGTGCCATTTGCTAAACATTCACCTTCTTTATCAACATGGTGGGAGCTTAAATGATCATTTCTAGTTCATTATTCTGTAAAAAGGTGTCAGGGAGAAGAAATCAGGTGGGCCAGATATTGCAGTCTTCACTAATTACTTAATGGAGATCATATCTGCCATTGTTCCCAACAATTTATCATGATCTGCTCATCCTGTGGCTTGCTTTATACTTATGCAAATGGGTGGGGCCTGGGCTCAGATGATTATAATATATATATATATATATATATATATATATATATATATATATATATGAAAAAAGGAACAAAAGAAAAAAAATGATAAATCAAGGCAACCAAAAACCTAATTGGGTTCCATATATTGTGCTTATCATGACTAATAATACACTTGTATCTAATATAAGTGAGCAATCTTGATGCACCATAGGAATTTTTTTAAAAAAAAATTGGTTCTCCTATAAGAAACTCAGGAAAAAAACTTATTAAAATAATCTAAATTGACGATCAAAATTCAAAATCGTATTTATAATTTTACTATTATAGTTGTAGCAAGAGCCTCTTTTTCGGGTTGTATCCTAAGAAAACATCATTATCTTGCTAGCTTTTGCAGGATTGTTCCCCTTGACAAAACCTTTTGGTTGCTAAGTTGGAAGTTTGTTAGGATGTCCCTCTCCCTTCATCACTTCTGCCTCCCCCCCTCTCTCTCTCTGTCCATAGTTAGAATGACTAATAGCAATAGCAATTGATCCCCATCTTTCCTTTTCTTTCTTTATGGTTTTCATCAAAAAGAACGAAAACCATATAATAATAATATTAAGTTTACACCATGAAACAAATAAGAAACTAATAGGAAGGCTTCACTGTTTTATTACATAAATTATTTATGTAGCCAATGACAATGCTGCTACCAAATTCAATACACAAATCCATGAACAAATCTAGACCCCACTGGATAGAATTACCACAACAGTGATTCTCTCGGACCAGAAACAAGTTAGAATTCATGACATGTTCGACAAGTACTTAATCCGCTTATAGTAATCTTGGATCTCAATACACATACAGCTGAGCTAATTCCTCCAATGAAGCACCATCTCCGACCATCTCCGGATCAGCATTCTCCAACATCCACAAGAGGTGGTCGAAGATCACTACCTCGCATTTGACTGATATCTTGTCCATGGCATTATGCTTCGACCGGTCGATGAGCGCACTCATCAACGGATGTTTCAAGTGCTTCGAGCTTATCATGTACCGCCGCCTCGATCTCCCGACGAACACCACCACCTCATCATCGTCGGTCGTGACACCTTCGCATAGGTCCTCATCTCTAGTGGATTTGGACCTCAAACTACTATAAGATGAAGACCTCCCTAACCTGGAGAGGCTCCTGCACTTCCTCAGCAGCAAATTCATCTTCTTCATCCTCGAATCAATGAGATAGAAGAGAGACAATAGAGAGATGGAGCAGAGATATCCTTGTAGCTTAGAAGGGACACAACCATGGCTTAGTATACACTCTCAGCCAAGTCTTTAAATTGCAATGGTAGATGCCACATCGTTTTATTCAAGCAACCAGGATGTGGGTGGCCTATTGGCTACAAGAGAACAAAACTAACCCAAATGGGTGCCGGATCCATTAACATTGGGCCCAGAAAGAAACAAGCTAACCAAAATGGGGCTCAAACCGAGACCCCATCCTTAATTACCAAACTAAGATTTAGCTCCAACCATGGTCCAATTTGAGGCTTAGTAGTGAGGCTCAGCACATGGTGAAGCCGGAAATTCAGCGAATGGTGGGTGCCGACAGCATCTCCAATCGGTGCCTATTTGGGTTGGGACCCACTTCGGCTGTCCAGGACATGAATGATAGTGTTGTTCATCTCCTGATGGAAGGCCTCCATCATGATAAATTAGCCTTGCTTTCGGGTGGCCTTAGGTCTTGATTTTCCTGAACATGTTTTTTATAATTATCGGATATTTGTCTTCACTAACCTAAACTTGATTCGATCGTAAGAAAATTTTTTATTATTATTATTTTGATAAATTGGATGGCTGATACTCAACTGGTACGAATACATCCAACAAAACCAGAAAACAAATCATCTTTAAATCAAATAGGAACACGGCATCCGGAATGATCATAAGAAATTCTTTTTTCTTAGAAGAAAGGTGGAGCCTAAATGCATGTACCTATAATAACAAAATGTTAAAACATACATGCATCATACATGCCCACTGCTGCAAACTCTATAAAACCCTAATTATGGTTGGGGATAATTAAGATGTTTTCTGCATCGCAACCATGATCAGTGATTAAAAGCACAATTAAAAATTGAGCATTCGACGAATAATTGGTTTTAGAGAAAGTACTCCATATGTCAAAAGGAACACCAACACAACAAATGCGATAATTTAACAGCATTTGAACATCCAACAAGTTCGATCAGATAGCCAAACTGCATCACTGAGGGGGTTGGAAGAAAGAGCCGTGGATCCTAAACAAAGTTTTCCTTCCCTGGCATTATCAAAGGCATCTCGGCAGTTACACCTATCTCCATCGCAAGCTGAATAAGAAACATGATGTCGGCTTTAAGGATAGGGATGTTTGTGGGCTGATACATGGGCATGGTTTGTTAACTAATGGTGTCCAATTCACGCTTGACTCCAAAGAAACAACATTGCCCCAGAGAGTTTAGTTTTGAAGCAAAAGCATCAACCGTGTCCATGTCCTGAAGAAAAAAAAAAAAAAGGAAAAGAGAGAGGATTGGAAGATAAGATTCCACTGCATCATGTATACTAAAAACAAATCTCTTCATCCGACCAATTTTTGTTGACCCCACAGGGGAACACATGATTCGCCAAGAATTTAGTGCAAGAGCAACAACTCTAGCATCCTCAGAACATGACAGGTCTTGGTGAGTGAATTCTATGGTCCACAAAAACAAAACATTGACTAAATTTACAAAAACATCAAGGGTGAATTGTTATTACAAGAATTTTCCCAATGAAATGTGTATAGTAACTAATCCTGCATTTCCTCAAACATTCATGATGTGTCTCTGATATGTCGAAGAATATGATGGGCCTCCAATAAACAAATTCCTACAATGAACACTGCGTTGCAGTCGATGCATATCAATAGCAGCTCATGCAAAATCCATAGAAGCTGCAAAAAGATATAATGACCAAATAAAGCTCACTCGAGTTACATCGGTATCATTATACGTTGAACCGGAAAAGCATCACGTCTCCTTCCTGCACGGCATAATCTTTTCCCTCGGACCTCAACTGCATTGAGAGAAAACAACCCAAGTATAAGACTTGAATTCCAGGCGTTCCAGTCAGTCTAATTATCTCATTAGCCAGTGCCATGCATCCTGATTAATGAACAATGAACATGAAACTTACAAGTCCTTTCTCCCTTGCTGCTGCCAGAGAACCAGCTGCAACAAAATCATCATAAGCAACCTGCAAAATTTATCCCACACCTTCATGAGTTGATCAGTTAAATAGATAAACTAAGGTTATCGATACACTCCATATTAACTAAAACTATTAAGCTGCTGATCACATAAAGAAATCTATTGCGATTCTCAAAGGTACAAAAGAAACTCATAGGATTCATTTTTCTAATGATATTTCAAGAAAACAAGTAACATGCTTTGCCCCCTTTTGAAATTAATTAGTTCAAACTGGCAGTTGATTGCTATTAAAATATTGGTAACAGTCAGGGGCTTTATTATTAACATGGGTGCACTAAGGCCTACTTGTAGTTTCTCAGGTGCCACTGCATCTGTAAGCTTAACTCAGTTTAACAATCTAAATGGCACTGAATTGTACTTACAGTCTCTGCTCGAATGAAGCCTTTCTCAAAGTCTGAATGGATAACTCCAGCAGCTTGAGGTGCTGTCATGCCTATGTTATGAGAATGATAGTACAAGCATAAGTAATTTGTCAACCAATATAACTGATCTTATGTATCTATTAAATAATAGGGATACACAACCAACCGGCAAGTATTGTCCATGCTTTTGTTTCCTGGTGGAAAAAGAAAAAGAAGCACATCAAGATGGTTGGATCAAGAAGATACCAAGGAAAATAATCAGATACCAACTCAAGTTCAAATGCTTCACCTTCTCTCCAGATGTAAAGTAAGTTCGCAAACCCAAAAGTTCATATGTTGCCCTTATCAAATTTCCCAGTCCACTTTCATTTACTCCAAGAGATTTTAAATACTCGGTTCTCTCTTCCATTGGAAGTTCAATAAGCTCAGATTCAACCTGATATTGCTTTTAATCATCAGCTTAATAGACAAAATATCAAATTTGTCAAAGATTCAGTTCAAGTAAAACAATGATGACATGAATATTTCCCAGGCTAGTAGATCTCACAGAAGGGAAGTATGAACACACTCCTATAAATACATACATGATACATACATACATACATATATATATATATATAAAGGTAAGTTTGTGAGGATTTTGTCCAGAAGAAAGATGGAGTTGTTCCAGAAAATTTGTAAAGCAATATCAATTTACAAAATTTGCAATCGTAACAAATAAATTGAATAAGTTTCAGGACACGTGGACAAATCCATTGTATTTTGCAATACTAATCAGAAATTTATTTCTCAGGAGCCAAGGCTAACAAGATGTAGAGTCCCATGTAATTATGTAGGAAGGTCTCTGGAAGCCAATAGCAATTCATATATTAGTTGGGTTAGTCAAAACTAATGCAGAGCAGCATAAGCAACTTACCTGTGCTGATACTGTTACCAGACCAGATTGCAAGTCTGATGCAAGATTTATCACTTCCCGGACATGATGATTGCTATTGGGTTCCGCAAGATCAGACTCAGCCACATTAGCTACATATATAACAGGTTTCATGGTCAGTAAGCAGAGATGACGTATGGAATCATTTTCGAAGTCTGTTAGTGGAACAGATCGAGCAGGTCTTCCATCCATCAGTGTCTTCTGAATTTTCTCCAAAGCTGACTTCTCTGCTTCCTCCTGAGATTCAAGGAAGCCAAACATGTGAATGGAAAGACCGTGTCGAATAAAATTATTGATAAAGCGGATAAGTTAGAATGTCCAGAAAAATCCATGTGCATAAACTACCTTCAGTTTCGACTGTGAGTCTTTTGCTTTGCCTTTTCTAAGCTTCTCAAGTCGTTTGTCTATCTGCATTTCTTATAAAAGGCACAACTTAGTCCTGTTAGTTTTCCCTATTCTCAGCACCTAAACAAATGGGCAACTGCATTGCCTTAGAGCCAATCAAGATTTAAATGGCTCCAACTATAGAATGGTACTATAAATAACAATAACAATCATAATTACCTTACTTGCATACCTGGTCAAGATCTGCAAAAACTAGTTCTAAGTTGATGACATCAATATCTGATTTTGGATCAACTTTCCCATTCACATGGATGACATCGTTATCCTCAAAGCAGCGTACAACCTGAGAAACATTTTTTTTTAAAAAAATGACTATTACTCATGATAACTTTGCAACTATTCACGCATACCTAGATGAAGTATCGGCATCAGCATGTTCATAGCCAGTGGATAAAAGTAAGGAAATTTGTAATGAATTAGTAAATACTAAAAAACCACAATCTATAAGCTTTAACCCATCAGCTTTTAAAATTGGGCTATGATGCCAGCAGCTTAAATCATGTTTACAACCAACTCATGGCCATAAGTCAACTGGACAATAGAAGACTCAACCATGAAACTTAAAATACCATTTAGCCTATAGGGAGCTTACCTTATCATTTACATCATGTTTACCTTATTATTTACAACACTTGTTGGCAAAGAGACTGTTCCAGGTTTCCATTGACTTGAATGAGACAGACAACTAAGGGATAAGGAATTGTCTAACTCCTATTTAAGTCCTAAGGCACGAGTTATAAGTTAGTCCATATTAAAAGTTGGAAGCCAACGTTCCTCACATTAAAGGTTAGAAGCCAATGTTCCACATAGCAATAAGTATAGGGTCGAATGATGAAAAGCAATGCCACAAGGAACTCAATCAGACTGCAAATGAGTCAGATTGCTTGGGGGTTTACTTGATCTGATCCATCCCTACTTAAATTTGGACCTAATATCTAGATCCAGCCCAACCCACTAAATTAATTTGGGTTGTTTCAAAACATACTAGAATTTTTATATTCAAGATCCAATGGTGATGATGTGTTGGGTCGGTTTAGATCAAAGTTTAACCTCATGCTTTTGGTGTTTTGGGTCAAGGTTGGGGTTGGGGCAGGTCAAATTTTATGGTAAGATTCTTCTTAAGATTAACAACCCTTGATTATGATCATATTTATCACATAAGTATCATAAAAACAATAAATGCACACATATACATGCATAAGTTTGTACGTGTATGTGTATGTGTATGCATGTTCTTGAACGTGGGCATGCATATATGTACGTATCTACATATACATTACGTGTACATGGTCTACCAGTTGGGAAAGTTTTGTGGATCAACTGAATATCGGCAATAAAGAAACTTTACACACACTGATTATAGATGGGAAAAACAAGATAGGTGCGTAAGCCATTTAGTACATAGAGGAAGAGCAGTTCTCACCTCTTGAAGCATAAGATGGGGCGAACCAACAACGATGATTTAGGACGTAGACCAAAGGTTCAAGGTTGTTACAATAAGGAGGGAAGCTACATCATTGTCTGGAGGGTTAGATAAATAGTAGGACAAAAACACTTACATGTCATCATAAGGGAAATATGGAGTAACTTAAATAATCTAGCAATTTATCCCTTGTTCAGATGAACGGTGAAAACTATACGATTTCACCCCAACATAAGTATAACAAGTTGTGGTTGGGTAGTTGAGCAGCTCATCACCACATTCCTTCTATTTCATTAAGGATCCTAACCATCATAGTCACTCTACTTTCCATATCTAACAATGAACCAAGGTCTAAAAGCTAAATTTCAGCTTTATAGACTTGTGGCTTCAGTAGTTTCGATAGTTTCGGGCATTGCACTCTAATTTTTGGACATTTGGTCAAAATATCAAGAAAAATTTTAAAAACTAAAAAAAAGAAGAATATCAAAAAGAGGCCAAGAAAAGTTGTGCAATGATTTAGAGTATTTAGTGTTATATAGGTTCTTTATTTATGTAGTTTCAACAATTTTAAGCTGAAGTTAATATAACATAATGTAAAATCAAGTATATTAGTATTTTGTACTATCAGGGGTGGAGCCAGGATCCAATGTCAGGGGAGGCCAATTACTTAATATTATAGAATATTGCCAATCTCAGACCTTCGCATGTTATTTGAGAACAAAGCAACAGCTATAACCAACAGAAGGTACTTACCATTATAACAAAGAATAATAGAAACAATAATAATAAAAAAAAATTATCTGCTTGTCACAACTATTAAATAAACAGTAATTTTATTTAGCAGTTGAATAAAAATAATATCTTATTTAGGTGAACAAAGCATATCTTATGTTATAATGAAAGAAAGGCCATATAATTGTTATTTAAATTTATGTTATCAGCATGCATGACAAGACTAAACTAGAAGCGATGAAGTATTATTACAACATTATACAAGTAGTATTTTAAACTTTGGTATTCTCTAAGTCCCATGTTTATCTTCTAAGCATAGTTGTGTTGAAAAATCTTAGAGCCAAGTCATCAAGCTTAGCCATAGAAATAAATTGAATGCTCAATGTACCCTAGGGGGGGAGGTTTATGATCATCATCGGGCAAGAGCAAACATAAAGAAAGGATGCAGCTTGGATTTCTTAGGAATGTCCAGTAAGTTGAGACATTGTAACTTAATTATCAATGAATTGTTATAGAAAGTTGGGAAGCAGCAAATCATATTCCAACATTGGATGTTACTATATGCCATGCTTGAGTTAAAGAACTCCTTCCCCAACAATGCAAAAAAGCCATGTAAATTAGTGGATTTTATTTGATCTGTGCCTAACCTAGATATATACCTTGAGGTCTTTTCTATTCAAACAGTCCAATGACTTCAGCTAAAACTTATCAATTTGTCCAACACATAAAACCTTGCAGTGAACTGTCTCCCCACCTTTGCATAACTTCTTGTCATCATGACTACAAGCATCAATTCGCAAAAACAAACTGAGAGAAAAAAAATCAAAGAGATGCTAAATAGTATAATTCAAGAAACAAGCAACACAAGGAATATGCATAGATTAAGAAGATATGGAACCTGAAGGATGGAATCCACTTCACGGATGTGTGAAAGAAATTTATTCCCCAATCCCTGGAGTGCCAAGACAGACAGTCAAATAACAAAGACAAATCGAAAATAGAATGAGGTTTGGTTATGCATATAATTTAGCACTCTTACTCTTAAATGGGGAAAAAAATCTTAATATATTATAATTTTAACAGATACTACAGAAGACCAACAGGTAACATGACATCTCACAGCATACTGATTGAATAGCCAATCAATTTAGAGTTGCAGTGATGCTTCATTCTAACAACATATTCCATGAGATATGCACCAATGCTCTGGACGCCATTAGAGGTATGCTAGAATTGATAAAGAGCAAAGTTTCCCACATGCTCAAACTCATGCAAATTGGAAAAATGTGAAACCATGATATTTGAGGAAGACATTCCTCCATACAGAAATCAACTTCGAAGTTGTTTGATAGGAGTGGTATAGACATTCCAACTGCGAACAGTTAATCTCTGGCCCATCATCACTGGACCAGTTGCAGACATTCAGTTACAGGGACCTTCCAAATCAATCATGCAAAGAAATAAAGATGCTAGGAGTATGTTCTAAACATAAACTAAAGGAAGCCTCAAAATGAGGGGCTTGCATTGTACGTATCTTCTAGAAGTAATATTCTTTATTAGATGGCCAGCTTAAGTGGAACTATTTTTCTTGTTGGCTCCAAAAATGATTCTCAAAAAAAAAAAAGGTTCACAAGAAGTTCATAGGATCTTCATAAGCATTATGTGCAAACAACACAAGGGTGGTGCAAATCATCAACTTTTCACCTAAAGGTTTGAGATAGTTTCCTAAGGGCTATGAGTATGAGTTGGGTTGATCTTATATCTTTTAGAATGTCATTAGAAGTGATAGTAAGTTGAAGAGAGTAGCAAAGGAGATACGGAAATTAATTTCTTTGGCAATCTTTCAGTTAAATGAAGGAAAGAAATGAAGGGATACTGACTAAAAGGATCAAGAAAATTACAGGCAATATTTTTCCTTGTTTCTTTTCTTCTTCGAGAAGGTTGAATTCTAAACTTTAACTGACAAAGCAATCAAATAGTATAGTATTGCAAGCAAGCCATACAAAAGTTGTTATGCAAGACCACACTTTCAAAAGGTTGGCTGAAACTAAATTTGGATGATAGCCCATGGGGGGCCCAAATGTTTCCTTTTTATAAGGAATCAAAAGAATGCTAAAGGAGATGTTGCCTTTCTTTTCTTTTTGATCCTATTGAAAACAAGACAACTAATAAAGTGGAGGCACTAACTCCAAGGGAAGCAATTTTGATATGCCAACTCCTAGTAGAAGGTGATTCCCCCAACATCCTGAGTAATTTAGGGGTTGAAGTGCTCCATGGATACGTAGCCATATCATTACCTTAAAATTATTATTATATCATTCCAACTGCTGCCCACCATCTCAATAGAATGTTCTTGTAATGGGTTTAATTATTCCTTCAGCAAACAATAATCTTACAGATCAAGCAAGACCTTAGAGAGCATATGTAAAAGTCAAGCAAAAGATATTGGTGGGAAAAAATGGTGTTTAGCCCATGGTAGGGAATTATGGTGACTCATTCTCGATAAGAACCCCAAAACAGTTTCTCCTCATCAGGGCTTCAATGTGAGGCTGAACTTCTTAAAAGTTAGTCAAACAGGAGTTAGAGAAATGAAAGTATTAATCAAAATAGGAACATTAACCTCAGGATTTCCATATGGGAGAGTCATTACCTTAGGCCAAGACTATATGAAAGGGTATGCTGATTATGATTCTGTTCATAGTGTGGCCATATCCATAGAACATAATGTCTTATAAAGCATACTTTTAAAGAGGCATTTTTTCCTTTTCCATTAAATAACTATTTCAGATATTTATTTTGTATGATATGGTAAGTGACATTAAGAAACGGTTTCCAATGCAGTAATAATCTACACTAACATAGCAGCAGGACTTATATAACCCACTAGTATCTGGTTTAAGTAGACAACCATAAAATCAGATCTTTCTCAGTCTAACATTAGAATATGACAAGCATGTCAGCATTTCCAGCAGAAGTTAGGTTTCTCCGCATATATTGTCGGGTGGGGGTGGGAAGATGCCCTTATCAACGTACATTATGCTTTGCCCTCAGAACTTGAACACCAAAATGCACACAACAGAATATACTAAATCATCAGCAAAACAGTGAACAAAGCCACTAGAAAACCAAGAATATATAGGCCTAAATATCATGACAGCAACAAAGTTACCTCTCCTTGACTGGCTCCTTTGACAAGACCGGCAATATCAACAAACTCTATAGATGCTGGGACGACTCTTTGAGATTTGCTGAGCTCAGCAAGCACATTCAGTCGTGGATCTGGGACAGCAACAATGCCAACATTCGGCTCTATCGTACAGAAAGGAAAATTCACGGCCTGAGCTTTTCCATTCTCAACCTAAAAATTAGAATCTTTAAACGACCTAACTTCTTCCTCAAAAAGCCCATGATACATCCATTGTAAAGTAGGAGTTGATTAAGGATATGATAGCATCAAGCGTAAACACTTTTCTAATTCCAGATAGCATAAAATTTGGGCTAGTGAAAGACATCACGATAGTAAGCATAAAGACTATTCGTAAGACATAGTACTTGCAATGGAATATCTATTTTTTGATAAAGTGAGAAATCCTCTGCAAGAAATTATGAAATGCTACAGATATATCTCAGCGTCAAAACATCAAGCATATCATTGTAATCAAGAGTGTCATCAGAAAACTACCCCCTGACAATATCAAGCAATACAATTATTGAGCGAAGGAACTATGATCATCCATTTTCACGGAAATTTAAAACATTCATCGAGTTTTTAACATAAAGAAGCAATTTTTCTCGCTTCACTTCAGCTAAAAAAAAGGGGGAGATGCGAAATTTAAGATTTGGAGTAGGACTTGGAGAGCATACGACGGCATTAAAGAGGGTGGACTTGCCGACGTTGGGGAGGCCGACGATGCCGGCCTTGAGGCTCATGCTGAGCCTCGAGCCCGAGGAGTAGAGCCGCCGCCATTGCCATTGTAGGAGAAGAGGAGAGGAGCAAGACGTGTACGATGACACGGAGGAGGGGCTCCTCGTAAACCCTAGGAAAGCGGAGTTCAAAACCCTAGCCACCGCCATCGCTCCCGCCCCCCTTAGCTCTCGCAGCGGGAAGGCAGGGAAGAAAAAACAAAAAAAAAAAAATCGAAGATAGATGGCACGTGCATGTCACGTGAAGAATAGTCCGGCTGTGAATTGTGATGGAATTTTTTGAACCGAAAAATATCTGGGGCTGATGTGATACTACCATGCCCTCATCTATTTTTATTTTGTTTGATGAGTACGAATATAAATATATTAGTAGGATACAAAAATTTATACTTCTATTTATTTTAAACAAATATGAATATAAATTGAATACCGAAAGTATAGATATAAATTGGATAATTAAACTTTATGACCAGAGAATCAAAGATATTACTAAATGGATGATAAATCAAATTAATAGTATATTAATATGGACATTTATTTTTTATAAGAAATTTTGAGTGCTATATAAAATTAAATAGAGTTATAAATGAAATCGGATATTCGAACACAGATCGGATAGTTGTCTATCCATATTCATATATATTTTTCTTTGATGAATATGAATACGAATATGGGTATTAGTCGAGCAACAAGTGATATGGCTCGGATTCACCATTCCTAAAATCTCGTTTGATAGCTCAATCCACCAACCAAACGACGACATATATCCAGCGAAATCAACAAGCAATCAAATCCTTAATCACATAAATCGCACCCTCTCCTCTATAAATATTAGGCACGAGGACCCCTCGGATAGATAAAAACTCGAATACCATATCTCATATTTTCTTCTCTCTTTCATCTTTTTTGTTTCCTCCCGAAATTTTGCCTGACTTAAGCATCGAAGGATCCCCAGCCGGACATGCTTCGATCATTTTTGTTGTTGCAAAACAGCTCCAATAGTGTGCTACACTCCTTCAACTCAACCGAGCAAATGGGCATGTCTGCCTGTCGGGTTGGATTTTGAGCGGCAACAGTTTGATGCTAGAGGAAGAGCCCTCTTCTTTTGAGATTTTTCTAAATATCTAAGAGAGATGAAATCCAAACGAAATAATCATTATTCCACCAATCAGCCCCAGTAAGAGTCTAATGACTCCCAACCTAGCCCTCGGCAATCTCCGGCTCCGCAACTAGGTGGTAATGATCAAGCAGTTTAATCTGTTCGTCCAACAAGTGCAAACTCTAATAGAGGTAGTTCAAGATGTGTAATGCTCGAACCAGCAAACTACTATGGTGGCATCAGACTAATAGGATGGCCCAGCATAGCATGCTAGTCGCTTCCTCGAGAACTTCATCCGTCATAGAGAAAATGGTCTCTGTGGCGCTCATTCCGAAATAGCTCCAGCCTAAGAGATTCGGAATTTCCCTAACTAGAAAAGCTTTCCAAGAGAGAGGCCAACCTCAATCGAAGGATCAAGGAAATGAACAACAAGATCAAAGCCATGAGAAAAAGTCTCTCATCGTTGCAGTTGACTACTTCACAAAAAGCTTGGATCATCAAGGAAAATGTATAAAACTTTGTCTAAAAATCTATCATCTGCCAGTTTGAAATTTTTTGGGTCCTCATCACCAACAATGGTCGATAATTTGATAATGCCCGATTTATAGAATTCTGCTCTGAACTCAGCATCGACCACTGGCTCATCTAGGTCGGTCATCCCCAACCCAATGGAGAAACTGATGTAATTGTACACTATTTTGCATGGCTTAAATACCAGGCTTAATTGAGCTAAGGTCTTCTTGCTAGATGAGCTCCCTAGCATTTCTATGGACCTATCGCACAATCCATAGGACTTCCACCTGAGAAACTCCTTTCAATCTCTTGTTAGGAACTAAAACTGTCATTTCCATAGAAATCGACATCCCGTCCTACTAGGTGAAAACATATGGTGAGCAAGTAAATGCCAAAAATCTCTGCAGAAATAAGCTCGGGTCCAGATGGCTATTTATTAGCAATGGGCGGCTCGATCATAGAACTCCTGGGTCAAGACCAAGCTCCTCTAACTATGGGATCTCATTCTCAAAAAAGCCAAAGTAGTTGGACAGGGTGACCGTGAGAAACTTACACCCAGGTAGGAAGAATCGTACAAGATTGTAAAAGTCATCCGACTTAGCATATACCAACTCGAGCAACTTGATGGAACTCCAATACCACATGCACGAAATTCCAATAACCTTCGAGTATACCACCACTGAGAATCGTAATGTTGAACTCTATACTTTTTTGTTGCCAATAATAAACGAAGGTTGTCTTTGTGCTCCAAAATAACCGAATACTGCAGGTGAATACATCAACCGCCGACCAAGAAATCCTTAAAAGCGATGAATCGAGCGAGCTTGCTAAAGCCCCCAATCAAGATTTTCGTGGGCTTGGTTAAAATGCCAAATTGTTGAATCATGGATAAAATGCTAGAAGAGTCTCCCAAGAGACCACCAAAAGCACCATCCTCGACACCGCAGATCAGACGAGTCTCCTAAGAGGCCACCAATCTATTATTCCAGTTGGCCTAGTTAAGATTCCAAATCGCCGAATTGTAAATGAAATATTGGACGAGTCTCCTAAGAAACCACTAATGATGCCGCACTCGAGCATCTCAAGTCAGGAAGAGCTTTCCAAGAAGCCACCAGCCTGTTACTAATCAAGAACTGATGAAAAACCTAGTCAAGACTAAGCTCGGATGGGAGGAAGCACGCCTAGCTTAATCAACCGACTACTAGCTATCAAAAAAATCCAACCAACAAAAGATCCGAATGATGAAATGATCCATCTTTGCAGGCAAGAAAAACCAGGCATCGAGATGAAGTGCCAAGCTCTGTGCAAATGACCATGACCAAAGACCTGAAGGGTCATACAGATACATGCCATGCATATAAAAAAGAATTACGATTTGTGCAACACAAAAGTGTCGGCATTTAAGAAGGAAAACAAGATGCGGGAGAGGATTAGCTAGGACTTTTGGTTTGAAAATCTCCATGAATTATCGGTGTATGATTTTTTTAGTTAATTAAAGAGAGAAAGTATGCTCAAATCCAGGCTTGGATTTAAAATTTTGATATTTTAGGATACCCACCCTTTCTCAGAAAATAATTGTTTCTCAAAAAATAATTCTAAGACTCGGTAAATATCTGACAGGTATCTCATGGGAGTATTCATTATATATTGGATATTGTGATTAGAAGAAATATAGAAGGTGGAAGTATCTCAACTTGACTTTAGAGAAATATGTAATATTTGCATCTGTCTTTCTGATTTTTTTTTTTTTAACTCGGGCACTTAAAGAATAAAATATGAAGGTGGACAGAGCCCTATTTTTTTATTTTTATTTTTATAACATAATGCCATGATGAGAATTTTGAGGTTTACTCTGTAAGGCTAATCTCAAAGCTTTTTTCATTATGTATTAGTAGACTCAGTGGTTCAAAAAATGAGATTAGATGTAGATTAGCCCTTAACATATTCCAAGTGCTAACCTATGACACTTCTGACAAAGAGGGGGGTCTGTTAGCCTTTCCAATATCTTTGGAATTAGACTTTTGGATTTAAATTTTTAACATAATTATTATACTTCACATTTTGCGTAAAAATCTGTGTTAGAGTCTATCAGGCTAGAGAGGATCCCATGATATCACCCAGATCTCTCTAGTTTTAGTTTTCCACCTTTGATCACTATATTTTATCTATGGGTTTGCATATATCGTTAAAAAAAAAAAAAACCTCTTATGATACATAACAACTAGCTTCTCGTTCAGTATATCAATTGTTTTATTCATCATATATGGTTCATAATAGCGGAATCCAACATAATTTTACATGCACACACATAAACACACCAAAATGCATGCACATGGGCATAGAGAGAAAACAAACGATGTTAATTTTTAATAAAAGATTTTAACTATTCAAGATCAATGATGCATCCTTTCAAGCCATTGCATCATGTTGGTATAAAACTAGATGGTTTTAATGATACAAGACCAAATGTTGCTATGATTTAAGCACTAACATATACTGATTTTCAATTTGCAAAATATTTAACATATGTAGCTCATGATTGATAAAATAAATGTTTAATTTTAATGGCTTAATAGGATAAAAAAATAGCAAAACAGATGCAGCTTATTTTTGCATCCATAAGATGCAGAGATCAAAAAAAAATGTATATTTTATTCCTCGTTGTTTTTATGAATATATATTATAATCAATTACATTGATCTTTGACATATTGCAGCATTAATTTTTGAATCATTCAATCTTCAAATAAATATTTGACATGGTTCAACTCAAGTGTACATATTCTTGAATGTTCAACTTCATTATTTTTTTAATAAAACTTTCTTTAATTTAGAAAAATTATAATATGTACGACCCAAGAGAATAAATTTTTAAAATCTCTAAAGACTTCTGTACAAGAATCAAAGAGAAATCATTTGTTTTCCAATTTCCCAAAATTTCTTAGTAAAAGCTTATAAATTTGACTAGGAATCCGACATTCTTGATTAAAACATTGGACTTTAACTGTTGCGATAAACAAAAATGGCATGCAATGTCACATACACACATATAACACACACATATGTGGGTGTGTATATATTGAGATGGTAGAATCCCTTCATCTATTTCTGTTTTTTTTTGAAGTACTCGGTGAGCAGCAGAGAATCAGATATGCCAAAAGAACAGATGAGCCAATTAAAGAGAATAAATATTAGTGGTCTTTGCCTTTTCCAAGTAAATACAACATTGATACAGAGATTATCTTCAAATTTCTCATTCAAATAATGTTTTACACATTGCCCCTTGTACGCTGCTTTCTTGGAAGTGCTGCCCAAAAGAAAGTGCTTGCCCTTTTCACATCCACTTAGAGCAGCAATTAATATATAGTCCATATAAGGACGATTAAGCCTTCACCATCAGTACAAAGATCCAAATTACAAGAATTAAAGAATCTAATTCCACCCTTTAACAGGAATTGCACATTTAACCAGACCAATTCCTCACCTTCCCTGACTCCAGGGTAATGGGAGAAGGATGGAAGGTTCAACACAAAAGCATATGGAATGAACTGGTTACAAAAGCTCAGACACTGGACAGTATAACAAAACAGGAAACACATTTCCTTTTAATTTGCTTTGACTATTAACAATTAGCTCGTGAAACTTTTTTCACTATCTATGCCGAGATTGAGATTGATCTGGAGAAGAAATGCTGGAATGAGGAGACGGTTCAAGGCTTTCAGACACCTCTAATTGTGTTGGCAACAGATTGAGAAAGCTTCCCTGGGCTGGCTGATCAGACGCATCTGACTCATGGCAACCACATGCATTCAGCTAGGGATCTCATAATGAAAACAAGTATTAAGTGAGAATTATAATGGTGATCATTACCAAACAATGATTTGATGGTCGGCCTCTTTGGCTTGTTACTCTTTTTCTTCAACTCAACTGAACATTTAAATGATTAAAATAATTATTAGAAATTAATAAAACATAGCAATTTCAAGATGTTATGATATAAGATCTTGAGTGTCATTTGCCATCATTTATTATTTGTGGCTGGGGGGGTGGGAGGGGGGGTGTGTAGGGAGGGAGAGAGAGGATAACCAGTGCCTGGAACTTGATGATCATTCACAATTTCAAAGTTTTTGTAAGTATAGCCCACAAAGTTCACATCTTTGGAAGAGAGCATCTGCAAGAAAGGAAGAGGAATATTTACCTCAGTGTAACCAAGGAAGAAAGCTTAATAACGCTAAAATATTATGAAATCAGACTATGACAACCTACACCATTTCTTGTCAATAAAAAAAAAAAAACAGGTCCTACATCCTAAATAGCAAATTATTAACACAAATGTCTGACAAAACTCGATCAGGTTATCTATTTTTGGCATGTAAAGTATCCCTAACTGATCCTAAGACTTTGTCTTCATTTCAAACTCCCTATAACTCACCATTTTGTTCCTAATGGCACCTTAGCTTGTCATGCCCTTCTACAATGCCTGTCAAATATTGCTATTATTTCTCTTCAAAATATAAAAAGTAATAACATGAAAAGATGGAAGATGTAACTACAGACTTCTTATGCCTTGTGGTTTTATTTTGATTTTCACGTTGCCTCATAGTATTGCTAATATACTCATTCACATGTATAAGCACATAACGCTAAATAATTTTCTTTTAAATCTATTTATATTCATTCAATTTATTATTGTTATGTGATACACAAAATGCATTGCATGTGACTAGAGACTATTATTTTCAACATAGAAAGAAGATGAATTAACTTCTTCAAAAAAACAAAAACAAAAAAAAAATCCTTCATGACTCTTGTTTCATGTTATAATATGGTTCTAAGACTTCATTATCTTGACCGTAACGACTATATTGATGTAACGATCTTTGTTATACGCTACAACCCAACAACATGTGCAAACATATCTTTCAACTATATCAAAGAAAACAGTGATGAAATTGAAGAAAGACCTCAAAATAGGATCATTCTATAACCTAGCATCTAACATATGCAGCATGCTCTTCAAAACCTAACAAATCCCCACCATCTTATTCAAACTTAAGGAATATAGGCTCAACCCCAACCCCATACTGGACTAAGGGAATAAAATCCATGTGACAAACACTTGTTATTCCATGTGGGGGGAAGTAGGGATTGCATAAGAAATGAACTAGAGGGAGGATTACAAGGTGAACAAAGAAGAACAAAGGAAGTGCCTTAACCAATCAATAGAGGCCAAGCACACAATATTAACAGATGGTGCATAAAAGACAAAAGAACAACAAATGGCTCAAAAACCATGCCCTGCATCAAAAAATCTTAGGTCTGACACATCTTCTTGTTCACCTCCATGTTAACTTCTTTTTAACCTCTTTAACATAGAAGAATTCAAAATTCCTTTTTCCTGGAGGTTTCTTAAGAAGATCTTTATATCAGTATATTTCAGAATGTTAAAGGAACTGATGATTCACAACCAAACTCACCCTCCCACTTGTGGTCTCCCTCCAAAACACAATGCCAAGGGTCAGTGTGGTGGATGGGAAAACTTCGGCAAGTTATAAATACTCCAGGGTATAAAGTGCCAACTCCAAGCAAGGGAGCCAAAGTATCACCTTTGTATAATCTATGGGACAACAAAATCACCAACTCAAACATGAAGTGTAGAATACGAGCAGAATAACCTTACTCTGTGTACTCTTAAACTCGGTTGTCACATATATCCATTTTTAGAAACATGCTCTGCATCAGACTAGAAAATAACAGTCTTTGTGGTTGTAATTAAACTACTTTTCCTACCATGAACTCAGAGGTGATGCCTACTTTGCTAAACTCCAACTGACATCAAGTGTTTGAATTTGTAATGAGAAAGCTTGATTACTATAGTAAACCTTCAAAAGACATCTATCTCTGCTAATAGGGAGCCAGAGCACAATCACCCACCTATCTGCATCCGCAGAAGCAGATGGAATGTCCAAAGTAAACCCTTGGTAGGCAAAGCTCATCTTGACTTTTCTTTGATGGGTAAAGTTTGAATTATCAATCTAACCAGCGCTCAACTCCAAATTTCCTCACCAGTACATAGTCAATTCATCAAGAAATGATTATCTTATGGCACCAATAAAAGTCAAATCAAGTTTCCACAAGGTCACACTCACTCTACTCATTTAATCACATGTAGTCAAAAGCATCAAGTTCAAAACTCAAGCTCTGCAAATAGAGTCAAGTACTAGGTTCAAACCAAATTCACACGTTAACACAAGCTTGCAACTTAACCCTGCTAATAAAGGATATGATATCCCCATATGATGTGTCTCATCAACTAAAGATCTTTATCTCCAAGCCAGTAGGCATTTCTATCATCTACCAAATGAAAGTCCACCAATATGGGTATGATCTTCCACATTGAAGTCCAAAATATCTACAACTGTTCTTCTTAATCTCTACCATTTTCAAAATTTTTCCAAACAATGAACATTTAAGTATGAAATGATCCCAAGATATAGCATGGTTTAAACATCAGTGAAGATGATGGAAGATCTAAAGGGCTGAAGGGAGGGATGATTGAAAATCTAAAAGAACATACAGACAAAGGTAAAGGATCTAAGCAGTATTAATATGATTTGAGGGCATGATTCTGAATCAGATCAAACTGTGAAAGAAATATAAGGCAACGTTTCAAAGTAAAATGGATTTAGTTTTGTGATTTAAATATATATATATATATATATATATATATATATATTAAGAAAAAAATACATTAATGTTACTAATACCGTTCCCATATTATTAAGAGTAAGCTACAGTTAACAAATTCTTCATGCTTAAGAACAATATAAATGGTTCTCAGAAAACATGTAGTATCTGCTAGATTCAAACCCCATGCCCTGTAAGGTAACGAGGAGAAAAACATAGTTAAGAGAAACAAGACATCACAATAAGATGGCATACAATTTTCAAAATATAGCCACCTATAAGCACTTCATGGCAACTGATAAAAAGGACAAGAATTGTGCAACGACTTGTATTACTCAAATATGTTCTGTATAATTCATCATCAAAGGAAAATAAGTGCAACATACCTTTCTCCATGGACCAGACTTTGATGAAGTTTGCATCGGTGCTGCAGTCTGAACCATGATATTAACAAATTATAATTCTTATAGGCAGAACAAATTAAAATCTATGCTCTTACAAGATGCCAAAATACTGGTTTTATTAAATTAAAAAAAATTACAATAAGTAAAAAAACAAAAGAGACATTTTCTAAAAAAAATATGATCAAAACCATCTGTCGAATGCAAAGGGTATATTCAATTTAAACAATCATTCGTAATTTTTGTCAAGGTCTTAATCATTTTATACATGTTTACAGTACAAGACCGGCGAACTCTGATTGGTAAATCAACATTTTAACTATGAAAGAACTACAAATATTACTTCCAAACGAAGAGTTTCTTCAGTTTGGTGAAAAAGTTCTAAACCTAATTAAACCACTGATATACCAAGTCCAAACTGAGAGTCATTACAACATTGAAAGGTCATTAGGTCATTATAACTGATTTAAACACGAACATGTGCCTTACCAAAGATAAATGATAAGTCAGGCAACTTCCATTTCATTCCATAAAATGGTACTAACAAGACACACTACTGCATAAATTTTCCAGGATCCACAATTATGGACGTTAATGAAACAACTCTTAGCAGCAGGAAAGAATAAAAAAGCAGAAGGGAAAGTTGGAAAACATGGTGAATGAAATTGAAAAGCAAAAGCAAAGAATGCATACACAGAAAGGAAGCAATTTCTATTCAAAGTAACAGAGGCAAAATCATAGGTCCCAACTCCCAAATACACAGTAGGCAGAGCATCCCAAACAAAAGAAAAATGTGGGAGGTACTTAAGATGTATTGTATCAAGAGTTTAATAATGAGTTGTGTATGTAATTTATAATGCATAAGGATACATAGACTTTGTGCTTTAGCAAAAACATGATTCAGCTGAACTGAAGAATGCCTCACCTCCTCAAACTTCTCAAAGTTCTGAGTGTCCAACTCATCTTTAACCTCTGGTATAAAAGCAGCTTTCATCTGATACAGATTATCCCACAGGATGCCTTTAAACCATGGATGCGCCTGAAGTAGACCACTATCCCAGTATTAACTTTGCACCAGACGGTAAAGAAAACTAACAGGAATAGATATGTTGAATAAAAGCAAACCTTTATTTCATTGGCTCCTTTGGTTCCAAGCCTTTGCTCTACATTGCACAGAAGTCTGCTGATGAGATCTTTAGCTTCAGGTGAAAGCTTTGCCTCTTCAGGGAATTTTAAGTAATTTCTCCAATTTACAATCTGCAAGACACAAAGTAGGCAAACAATAGGATAACAAGCTAGAATTCAGATAGTTAACTCTATGTACCAAACTATTGCAGGAGATTGAGATTGAAAATCAAGACAGACTTCACATTCATGGACCCAGAATAAGGTCTAAATCAATTGCTACAAGCTCTGGAACATTCGAATTCTAATTCCTGCACATTTATCATTGATCATGTATATCATTCACCACAAAACTGACCAAAGCATTATCATGCACAACTTCCACATGTTACTGCAAGCACCATATTGATTTAATTAACTCTGTAGCAAGAAAATTTCATCACTGGTGAATTTCATATGTTAATTTGATATAACTTCTCTAAGCTTTTTTGAAAATATCAAATCTAAATTATCTTACATTTTACTATATTTCCCTAATAAAAGTATTGATTTTAAGCACGGATTCAAAAACCACCATAATGGGATAGTACAACCAGTAACGAACTGTACCAATAAGAAACCGGCATTGGTATAGATTCCAAGATGCTGAAACCTTGTGCACCAAGTACGTACTAGCCGTACCGGTATGTACTGATGATACCTTACAGATGTACCATTGCATACATATATTTTTTTCTTTTTTCTGAAGCTAACAGTTTTGATACATAGCATGAGTACTCATGCCGCACCATGCCAATAGAAAAATGGTATAGGGTTTGCTATTGGTACTTAGAATCTTGATTTTGAGAGTAGAAAACTGAATGCCCAAACAATGATTCTCAAAATAGTCACCTCAGGAGGAATTTCAATTTTACAGAGGCATCTTATAGTTATCACTGAAGTGTTACCAAGTAGAGCCAGCAGATGCACCAACATGATGATGCTGGAAAGAGGGAAAGGATAGATTCATGGAACTATGAGAACAAAATATATAAGCTTCCAAAAGAGATCAACTTAGCCTAGAGATGCTCAGCATCATTAAGTGCTTCCAAATTAGGCCTTCTTGTAGGCAAAAAAAAAGGTGAAAAAGCATGAGATAAATATGAAAGAATACAAATCTATGAACAAGCAAACTGCAGAAGAACCAACAATGAAATCACAAAATCAAGTAAACTAAATCATAAAAGAGATAGATAAAACCCAAATCGAATAAGTCATGTTCTATTTCCTGAAATGCCTTTTACAGGTCTGTTTGGAAAAATCTGGTGGGATAGGCCCTGAGCAGGAGGAGACAGAGAGGGCAGGGGGTGGTGGGGCCCGATCCCTGCAGGATCCCTGCACTATCCATCTCCCTCTCCCACTTCCTCCCTTCCTTCTCCCCTGCTCTCTCTCTCTCTAGCCTATTCCACCAGATCCTACAGGATTTTACCAAATTGGCCGAGTAGGAATTCTAGAAAATGACATGTGTCTTTCTTATATCCTATGGATATAAGAAAGCCTTTTTAGGGGTACACTCCACTGAAGAACTGGATTTCCGCTTATATCTTATGGAGACTAGAAAAAGTATTTACCGTGATGAGGCAAATGGAGAACCTATCCAAAGAAGCTGAGATTTTGGAAGCATATTCTACCTCATGAAGGATCTCTGGATCAAGGGAGCTCTCTCTTATTTTTTCAGATCTTCCACAGATATATAAAGTTATTGTTAGTTTGTCAAGGATTTTACTATTATTAGAATTTTGACGCACTATTTTTTTTTTTTGAACATCTTCTCTGGAGTTCAGAGGAGTAGAGAATTTAAAACTAAGAATTGCTAAGCTAAAGAAAGAGAGGAAGCTAAAGGATCTCTTGCATTAAGGCAGTTTCTCTCCTATGAGTTTCTCAAACATGAGAAAGTAGGAAGAGGACGAGGGGGTTATTTCTAGAATATTGAGGGAGAATGTAGGATTGGGATAATGTAGGATTATCTTTAAGACAATAAATGGGTTATTAATGCCAAGCATTAAATGGAGTATTACAATAAAGTGGTTGTGGAATGTGTTTTAAAGGACAAATATTTTGTTAGGTAGTTCAAGTTGTTTGATAAAGTATAGGAAGAGGGAAGGCTATGTATAGTTGAGATGGTTTAAAATCACAGCTGTGGACATTAGCTATGATCACTGTTTTAAAAGACAGCCCCCACAGCCTAGACAGCCTGCCTATGTGCCCAACTTAATATTCTCCATCATTTTTGAGTCTGAAGGTTGAGATTGATTTAAAAGGTAGTACTGAATATTTCCAAGTTAATAATTATCATTGATTTGCAACATCTTATTTGACATGGTATGTTTCATTTGTTGTATTAAAATTATTCAGGTTCTTTTTTTATATTTATTTGTTTTTATAGTTTATTACTTTCAAGGCACTGCTTATCTAGCACCTAGGTGCTCGGCAGCCACTAGGCCACCCACCTGCCAATTAAAGTCCTTTAGAATAATGGCTAGGATTAGTTTGTTTTATGTTGGAAGATCAAGACCTCGTCATGAGAGTTACTTAGACTAGGTAAAGGTCGTGAAAGGTATATGAAGGTGTATCATGAAAGATGGTAAGAGTGATTATATTTAACTTGTCAAGGGAAATGTGAGAAAAACCAAAGAATGGTATGTTTCTATAATTAGGTGCTAAGGTTGGTGCAGGAAATTGCCATCCAAGCTAGGGGTAGGTGCATGCCATTGTAGGATGAGAGGGGACATAGTGTTAATGCAATATTTTTATTCCTACAACTCAGTGCTAAGTAATCAGATAAAGAATATGGGTGCAAAATTCGGGATACAAGGTAAAAAATTGAAAATTCAGGCATAAGCATGGTGATTACAGTATGGTATCTATGAAACAAGAGTAGGTTGGAATGGTTTTCAAATGTGCAGTAAAAGCATGCAAAAGGAAGACATTTTACAGATGTCAGCCTTTTACACACAAGGATGGATATCTTGTTCATTAAACAGACAGAAATCGGAGAAAAACACAAAAATTAATTGCTATACCCAGGAACCAATATGGAGGCCCAGATTTTATAAGTGTCTTAAGGCAGTTCTGAGGTTAACAATAGACATCTTTTAACAGGTGAAAAATGGACTATGGAGCAAGTTAAATGTGTTGATGGTGCTCCCAACTCCCACTATCAAGTGTCAAGGAAGGATGATGGGAGGCCATCTCAATATGGACAGAGAGGCTAAGTTTAATGTTGATAGGGTGTATTTGAAAAAAGATTCATGCTCCTGAATTTGTTCATCAAAATTAAACTTCATGCAGGATTTTCATTTTTGGATCTAGTTTGAGCTACAGGATATTTATAAGGAATTAATGTAACGGTCAGGAAATACTGGAACAACAACCAACAGTGGTCCCCACATGAAAATACACTATGATATGAGTTCAGCAGTAAAAATAATGAGTTAAAACAAAAGTATTTAGTTCCCAAATAATCAAATTATCCAGAAAGCTAACAAAGCAATTAGTAAACTTGACTTGCATACCTTTTTACAGGTTGACATTGGATTTTCAGAATAAAATGGCGGGTAACCCACAAGCATCTCGTACATAATTGCTCCAAGTGACCACCTAACAGATTTACGTACAATCAGGAAACTGATAGAAACTTCACGTATAGAACAAAATAGACAACTAACCAGTCACACTCCATTCCATATCCTTTCTTCAGTAAAACTTCTGGAGCAATGTAATCAGGGGTACCAACAGTTGAATAAGCCTGTAATCACAAAAGAACTTGTTAACAAATGTTAGAACTACAACTAATTCCCACCTGTGGTTGACAAAGAAATAGAATGAAACATGAAGTGCAAGCATGAAATACAAAAGCGGTTGTTATTTGTCAATATATCCTGTCCATCAATGTACGCATTTAAATGATAATTCTATCAACTATAGTATCCTATACCAGGAACCAAGAAACATGTCGGCTAGTAGCAGTAAGAACTTGTAGACCAGGTTTCAACCTTCAAGCAAGATTTGAAGATAAAATGGGACAAAGAACATCTTTTGTGTAAATGGTTCTGTTACTACAATGCCTACTGACTTGATAGAAGAGTGAAAATTGGCCTTCAGTTTGTGCTAGTTAACTTATAACTAGTGCCATTGGAATTAGTATTTACTGAAACAATCAAAACAGATAGGACAAGGCTTTCTTGGCTATGCTTATCACAGATTCCTCCAACTGCATTTTCACATAACCAATTGTTTGTAGCGTTTTTTTCTCTACTCATAAAAATGGGTAATATGCAATAAGCCATTTTGCAGGGGCATATATGAAAAATGGCCTAAAAAAAATCATGAAACATATCCAAGTTTAGCATTAGATATATTACATGTACAACTAAAACCATTAGGTGCTACAGGTAGAATAGATAAGCATGAAGTATTTAAACAAATGACTTACCAACAACCGCCTATTTTTCTGCCAATGTAATAACTGTTCCTGCTGTGTACGCTTAGGTGCAGGAGAGGTGCTTAGCAGCTTATTACTCTCTAATGGAGGCTTGCTATTTCTTCCCACTGCATAATCAGGCTCATTCAGATTTGGAAAACTACTGCTATCAAGAGGCTTGCACAACCCAAAATCTGAAAGCTTCATATGGCCATTTCGATCCAACAATAAATTGTCTGGCTTGATATCCCTGTAAAGACAGGCACAATAATTTCTACAACTTCATACAAGTTGCAAACCAGTAACACAGAACTGCAAAAAGAATACCTATGAATGTAGTTGTGTTTGTGAATAGACTCAATAGCTAAAACTGTCTCTGCAACATAAAACCTGGCCTCATCTTCTGTCAATGTGTCCTTGCGCATGAGTAAAGTCATCATGTCTCCACCAGGAAGATACTCCATGATAAGATACAAAAACTCTTCATCTTGAAAAGAGCAGTAGAGCTTGACAATGTAAGCACTGTCAACCTCTGCGAGAAGATTTCTTTCAGCTTTCACATGCTCCACCTACAATACACACAGAAGTCAGCAGATTATCAAGGTAATTGACAAAAAAAAAGGGGAACAGTTGACCTGTTAATGATACCTGACCCCTCCGAAGCATTTCAGATTTTTTAAGCTTTTTCATTGCATAAACATTCCCAGTGGTCTTCTCTCTACAAAGTCTCACCTGCTTGATTGGATCAAAACGATAAGAAATTTCACTCAGCAATCTCTCTTTTTTTTTTTTTTTGAATCAATAGAAAGTATCAAACTCAAGCCCCTAATTTACAACCTATGTCAATTAATCTTTTAATTTGCGAACTAAAAGGGCTGTTTAAAAGTATACAGCATAAGAAACAAAAAGCACAAAAATAACTCCCGTAACTCAAAATTGGTCTCATAAATTATAACCAAAGAATTGTTAAACATATCTATGGAGGACTGTTATAAATGAAACCATATTAATAGGTTATTTTCCAGAAGCCCATATGCTACCAACTATGTCCATTGAATATGTCAATTTCCAATCTCTTAAGAGGTGTCTGCAGCACGTCGCAGTAAAGGGACCACATCACGCATATGCATTATGCAGGCCACATATATGAGAAGACCTATGTGATTAGCATTTTAAATGTTTAAAAAGAAAAGTAAATTACATACGATAATAATAGCAATATTTTTATAAATAATTGAAATATTTAATAACAATAACATCTCACAGTTAGCATAAACAATAATTATATCAATATTTGTTATAAGTAATAGCAATGTAAAAAGCAACAGCATGTCGTGATTAGTGCTTATTATAGTACTTGGTTCTTGTTAGCAACTTCAAACTAATAGATAACCTGTCATTGTTAAAATACATTTATCTGCCCTGCTTGAAACCGACAACCAACCCAACCATTAGCTTTTCAACCAGCTGTAATTGCAGTGGTTTGCATATGAGTGGCCACGTATGTCGCCATACAATGCTAAAAGGGCTCCGTAAGTAGTTTCATAATGATATATGGCTGCACAATGTTAATCCTAATGTACATGCCTGCAGAATGCTATGCAAACCATTTTCAGCCCCATATGCAGCCCAACTACATAAGTAGCAGAATGTAGGATATGAGGACTGCATACATAAATGCATTTGCATATGTGGCCTTATACACCATGTTTAACATGGTGCACTTCTATATAAAATTTTGTGTAATAAAATGATAAGATCATGGATCTCTGCTTTCATTAATATGATGAACCAAATTCAACACTCGGCTACTCTATAAGCAGGAGAAGGTTAGAACATCTTTAGAATAACAAAGACCCAACTTTTATTTGAGCTAATATCCAACCAGATCAAATAAATGATCTTAAATTATTATATAACAGGAAAGGCTTCGAAGCCAGCCTCAAAGCCTAAATCTCTTGTATTGGTGGACCAACATCCCCATACACATCAAAAGGAAGCCACAAAGGCTTCCATGTTTCCAAAAAATAAAAAATAAAAAACAAAACAAAGATCCATGCATTCCACTGTTCGATAAACATGAATTTTTTTCCTTTCTTTAGAGGCCAAATCGCACTCAATCTCGTGGATTCTCTGTCCCCCCTTCATTTTTGGAAATCTTCACTTTTATCCAACTTCTCATTCCTATATATACTACCTCTTTTGTAGCACACTCTTTTGGGTTACCTTCTAATTCCTTAAAAGAAACATAAAAGGCCAACCATTCAAAAATAAGAGTAAATTTATTAAGCTTAAAATAAATCTTCTATCAAACCATCATGTATCAATAAAATAACATACTCCCCACTCCAGATGACACAAACATCTCTCACCAAAGGGGAAAAAATTGTAGCTCCCCCTCTACTGCCCCTCTATTGAAGAACACACTATTTCACTTACATGATGCAGAGCTTCACTGTGAGTCATTTTTCAATTGAATTACACATGTCCACACATGCACTTGCATATGCTGGATTCTATCATCTCTATTATTATAATGCTGACGCTCAGGGATTGGACTCCACCAAGAAATACCTTCAAATCTGCTTTTAAAAATATGTGCATTGTTTGGTTTCTTGTGGAGACACTCCACTTGTTCCCCGAGCATTCAAATCTCCAATGGGCTCCATCCATTAGACTCATGGAATCCTATTGATCCATTCAAATTCTTTTTTTAAAAAAAAAATAAAGAAAGAAAGTGAAAATTAGACCTTAATTTTGAAATCACCAATCTTACATCTCACATGCAAATGCACATGTCTGGTGCTAGTAAATTATAACTTACAAAGGAAATTTCTGTACTCAATCAAAATAGGTGGGTATTTACAATCTCAATCCATTATATCAAGAGAGATGTAAACATCAAAACAGATAACTACATAACAAGATGCTAGTAAAATAACTGTCTGTAAAGGGGAGAAAAACAAAAGCATAAACAGCAGCACTATAGGAAGGTATAGTTTCCATGTCAACATAAGCATGCATAACCACCCTATGAGATTTAACAGTAAACAAGAATCTACAAAGTTGATACTTCCTAATAAAATACTGTACATAAGAAAAAGAAAAAATAGCATTTTGAACAGAATGATAGTGTAACATCCAGTAGAGGATAGTTAAATAAAAAGGTGAAGCTGGATCCATCACAGAATTTCAAACTCATGAAAGGTAAGTAATCTTAATGCAAACAACAGAGAAAATGCTTGTCACAAAAAAAAAAGGAGGGGGGGTGGGGAGAAAACGGTGGCAGATAAGAGAAATATACTGGCAGAAATATATCAAAGTGAGATTTGTCAGTATCAACAAGAAAATCTGAGTAATATGGTATCATTTTCAATTAAAAGAATCTTTCCTTGAATAGATTATGATTATATTCAACACATAATATGAGGAAAAGTAACCACAAGAGCAGGAAGTCTAAGGCAGATGGTGACCTCTCCAAATGCCCCCCTCCCAATAATCGTCAGCAGTTCAAAATCATCAACTCCCATCTTGTGCCTTTGAAGACGCATGTATTCAGTTTCCTTCTTCTCCAAATGCTTAAGAAGATTGTTCTGCTCTTCCTCAGAAACATCAGCATCAGCAAGCTTCCTCTCCAAAATCCAGCGTCTAAGATCACCACATGGGAAAGCAAAAAATATTTAAGTTAACCCAAACATATTAAGGTATTAAATAATAAGTACTAAAAAAAGGTGCATGACAAAAGAACCCAAGTTATTTTAGGGAAAAAAAGACTTGGTGATGAAGACAGATGATAATGTCGTTAAAACCCAGTTAAATTATCATTATTGGAAATAAAAGTTGAACATGCAGATACTCTACTACCACAGCACCTTAAAGGGGTTCAAATGAAAATAATGAAATCATTTGGCGAAATAGCATACAGAAATATATATATATTCTTAAAATGCACAAAAAAATGGAAATGAGCACTTCACAAAACCATTTTTATTAAAATCATAAAAACGATGATGGTGTAGGTTTTGCTATGCCATTAAACACGTCAGCAAGTAATGGGGTCCATTATACATACATACATACATACATACATACCTGTAAGTGATCAATCTTCATAGAAGAACTCGAGGCACCACTTTGTTCAAGTGACTTATATTTAGCAATCCATTTATAACATAATGATGATGTACAAAACCAAACAATCACTAGAATAACCTTAGTAAGCTCTCAATATCAATCTATGAGAGGATAGAAAATGAAAATCAATAAAATAAAAAAACATTTTATTGGGGCAATGTAGCTGAATTACCAAAGAGTCAATGATGAAGACTACCTTCTCAACATCTCAACAAGAAAAAAGAGGAGTACTTGCAGCAAAACAAGTTCTCTCTCTCTCTATTTTTTATAATAATAATGAAAATACACTAAATGTCACATTTAAGCTCTATATGCTTTAACTTGCCGTAAGCAAATTAATTGTTGATGTTTTGAAGAAGATACTGAATACATCACAATACAGAAAAATCAGGGTTCAATGTTAATTATAACTAATTAAAGACAGCTTTGAAGAATAAAGATTTAAAAGCTAGTAGAACTAGACAAAGTATATAGAATGCAATCTACATGGAAAGAAGGTAATATGAGGCATCAATCAAGATAAATAGTCAAGAGATACCACAGTCAGAAAACATTTATTTTTATGAAGTTATTATACAGAAGAATGGAGGTTATATCAAATTAATGGACAAGGAGAGTTAAATAACTATGATAGATAGGACATATACGACATGCACTAAAAGGTGTTGAATCAGCATATAAGACAGATCTCCAAGTTATCACAGGTTTACCCTGTCGGATAGTTAAATTTAGAATCCATAAAGAACCTTTTCACACTAACCTCTTGACATCAAGTCCTTCCACTCAAACCCCACATGCATGCACCCACACACATGCAAGATTCCTGTACTGAGTTCTCCTGTTAAGCACCTGTGCCTTTTACTCTCTACTTCCATCACACATATATACATGGGCAATGAACTGCAAGCTTTGGGTAAACTTCAGTTCTAGGCAAAGCATGCCTTTTCAACTTCCTTTGTATTCTCTTGCTACACATTCAAAAGTAGTTTCAAAGCAAGACATGGCATATTCTATACCTCTTCTCCTTTACCTCTCCAACTCATCTATCCTTCAAGTCATCAGTCATCAAACACAATCCAAAATGACCCAAAAAAAAAAAATAGAATGATCGCAAGCAATGACCTAGCAAAGAAGGAAACTCCAATCCCTTCATAACTTCTTCCCCTCGAATGTAGAACAAACATGGTTTCAAATCCTAGTAGGACATCCTGTAGGACACCGGGACAGCATACCATTCCAATTGACAGGAAGGAACCATCTCCCCATCGTCCCAGTGTCTCGATCAGCATGTCCTAGGATATCCTCTGTCCAAAGTGTCAGGATGGGCATGACAATGTAACATCCCTTTCCACTGAGAAACTAGGATGGCCCCATCTCATGGGAGTTAAAACCACTTACCGAATATCTCCTCTGCTAGAAGACCACTATTGGTGCCAAAAATCTTATGTTAACCAACACCATACAGTTTGAGTTTAGGAAGCCCATGCACACATGTTCAGAAAGAGAGGGAGGAAGAGGGTCTTCGGCAGAAAAGAAAATTTTTATTAATAATCCTACAAATAACTAACTAACCAGGAAGCTTAGAAGCTTAGTCATAATTTGGAAGTCTATTATTGGAAAACTCCAACTCTCTTTCCTATCCAACAGCATCTGCCTATCATATCTCTAGCAGTGATATGAAGTCCCCCTATTCCCAAATTAATTTAGAGCTGCATGGAAAGGTAGAGAGTTGCTTATGGAGCATTATCCCATCAATGATGTCCTTAAGATTCATAAAAAACTGACTAACAGCAATAAATATTACTACCATAAAAGCAAAAAGCAGAAAAAAAAATATGGATAAGAATGTGGTTTAGGTTAGCTGAGAAAAGGAAAAAATTATATATAAGAATGTGGTTCAAAACCACCTCCCATAAATGGTGGATTTTGAGATGCGAAAATGCCATCATGTGTTAAGCAGTATATGCCATACAAAAAGCAGAAAATAAAAAAATTATGTATAAGAATGTGGTTTAGGTTAGCTGACAAGAGGACAAAAATTATGTATAAGAATGTGGTTCAGAACCACCTCCCATAAATGGTGGATTTTGAGATGCGAAAGTGCCATCATGTGTTAAGCGGTATATGCCATAACCCGATTCCAAATCTCAAAGTCCATCTTGTATGGTAGAGGGTTCTGAAGCGGAAACTTAGTCTTTACTTTGCAGGAAGACCTAATCCACACTCTATGTATAGAACATAGCATGCATCGTTTGAAGAGTTTTAACTTCAAAAGCATGATTTTGTCGTTTCATATGACATTTTTTCCATATTTGTACTAAGAATCCTCTCATACTAAACAAAACAAATAATAGCAATAGTAATAGGAAAATCACAAGCCTAAGTTTCCATAAGAAGACCAAATCTACCTTAACCGAAAAGGCAGTCAAACACATGGAATATTCAGAAGACATCGGGTGGAGTTTGAAAGTTTTTTTATTTCAAAAGCATGATTTTGCCATTTTCCTAGATTTTTCCTTGAATTTTTAAAATTGAGATTCTTTTACAAGGTATCTGGCCATTAAAATGAGAACGTTAAAAAGTGGAAAGACATAAGATGATCTAAAGAGAAACATGATTTTGACACATCCAATTTCATGATTAGGGCTTTCATGAAACTTTAATGTGCAACCAAACAACTAGTGTCATAAAACTATTTATGTTTGACATAAAACAAACATGAAATTCACAGAATATCTTAATTTTATTACTACGTCCAAACACAACCTGATACTCAAAAGAGAAGGATGGTGGAATATCATGCACCCTCCAACAATATGGCCTGCCTGCACAAAAGGAACTCACTGGACCCAGTGCAGAAAGATAACCATATAACCATCATATAGATTGATAAATAGGCAAAAAAAATGTCATAATATGAAATTGAATTATCAGTAATTTCAAGTATATCAGACTCCTATCAATGTTATTCTGTTGTTTTTGTGCATCATGTAATTCAATTCTTAAGTACAAAACCCTTACGCCATGAAGAAGGAGGGGGGCAAAAAAGAAAAAAAAGAAGCAGCAAAGGAAAATTCACCTCTCTTTTCGATCTTGCAAGGACTTCATTTGTGTCTTGTAATGATTCTCAATGTACTGCTTTGCAGCAGCAGCCCTTTGTTTTGTAGCGTTTGAAGGTGCATCATCAACTGGCGGCTTCTGCAAATCTTTCCCACTGTCCATATCCTTCGCCTTTGGGGGTCTAGACTTCGACTTATCCCTAGGTTGGAACCTTTGGAACCAGCTCCTCGCAGAATCCATCTCGATCACAACATCATCGTTACCAAAACCAAAACTTCTTGTTTGCGATCAAAATATTAACCTATACAGCTGAGAAACAATAACTTGCATTCAAACCAGAGTGAACCGCAATCAAATACCAACAAAAACGCACATCAGACTGCCCATGACTTCAAATGCATAAAAGACAAAAACTCGAACATGATCAAGTACCAGTGCACTGATATCAACTGAAGAAATCGCATTTCTAAGCAGAACCAAAACCTAAAACTCCAGATTTCGCACTAAATTTCCCAACACACGCCACGTTTTTTGCGATCTGGTAACGGAATTAACACAAAAGAAGAGTCTTATCAAGTTCCAAAACAAGAAAGGAAAAATCTTGAATAAAACAATAAAAAATGGCAACAATCGCAAATTCGCCTCCTCCGAAACTAATCGAACCCTAGAAAAACCAGAAGATGGAAAAGAAAACAATAAGGAACGGAATTTACCACAATCCTGAACCAAATTCGGCAACGAGAACACCAATACAGATCGTACGAACAGCATAAGGACAGAAATTAACCCCACCTGGACCTCGAAATCATCGACAATCGGGAATTTTTCTTCTTTTTTTTCCCTCAATCTCTATCGCAATCGCCCACCGGTTCGAGCTTAAGCACCGTAGCTTTGACTCTCCGCAACTACGCCTTGGAGCGCTTTCTCCCCACCTTCCTCTTAAAACGCGATCGACAAAGGATTAGCCAGATTATACCCCCGGTCTCTCTCGAAAGCGAACTTCTATTCCCACTCCCTATTTTTATTTCACACGCTGCATTGGAACTTTCCGAAGTGAGAGCTACGGATTACAACTATCAAATAAATATTAACATAATTTTAGTTTACATAACATTACCGAAATACCCTTTCAATTGGAGGGACCTATTCGAGTAGAATTTTTTTGCCGGTGGATCCACCCACCGTTCTTGAATGACGCACGAGCCAAGGTTGATCCCAAATGGGCTCCCTTTCCGGGTTAGGAAAGCGCAGAGCACGAGAGGATTTGGCTCGACTCACGAGCACTTGGTGGCCAAAGCCCAAAGTCGCAAATTCTCGGTGGCACCCACCTTGCCAATTTGGTGAAAGATTTGTCGGATGGGTTATAAATTTCTACATATTGAATTGTGTTTTCTTTGTTGCCCATCATTTTGAAGAAATTTTTTGAGCTGAGCATGTTTCTATTTCTCTATCATTATATAGACTATTTTTTAGTTATTTAGCTGATTGTGCTCATGTCAAATTAGTGTGCGCCCCAATGTACCAAAAAGAAAAAAAATGGTTCTGCTTGAAATTGGGCCCCAAAAGAAAAAAAAAAAAAAAAAAAAACCTAACCGAGGGTTAGTGGATCCTAACGGATATATAGCGTAAGGGTAATTTGGTAATTTTAAGGGAATCTAAAGCGCGTTGGCGAGAGAGCGGAGTACAGCTGGGCGGCTCTCATGAGTTCTAGGCGGCAACGAAAAGAGATGCTACTTTGTCTCGCCGAGACATTCCACGAGCTTGTAAAAAGCCGGCTTTTTAGCGTCTTGCACGATTTCGGTGCTTAAATTTGGGGCGGTTCAGAGAAAATCGTGAGTTAGAACCTACCGGGGAGGCTTTTAGGGGAGACGACGCATAGAAATCTCTCAGGCATTTATGCCCGCGAAGCCAGGACGTAGCGGCGCCCCTCGGGGCTGGGTACATCCTTGCCGGGGGACACGTGGCGATGGTAGGAGGACTCGTGGGGGCACGTCGCGCCGTCCATGCCGGAAAAGCCGGCACTGGGGGTGGTCCTGACGCGCTTCGGATGAGAGGGAACAACTTTTTAGGCCCACGTTCATGGGTCTACGAATCGGACAGCGCATAAGCCGCCACTTGGCAAGATCAAGGCGCAATAACAACGTGCATGATAAAAAAAGGAGTCGTATTAGGTTGATGCCCTATTGCCTCTTGGATCTGCATTGCAATTCGTGTGAATAAAGATCACATCAAAAATTGTGCTCCATTCGCACTATTTGATGGTGAGCGTGGGACTTATTGCTGTAGGGTGCGGACTAATGTCAGTGTGCAGCTCAAACAACCTTTAGATCGGCTAGAAATAAGCTAAGCAGGCTGGTTGAGGTATCAGACGATCTTCACTAGAGACAACCTGCAAGAAATCCGCTTACCGGAGACCCAAGTCAAAATAGAATGGTAATAGTATGTAAGAAAGAGAATCTCAGCAGAGTAGTTTTCTTTGAGCAATGATATCATGTAGTATGTGTTATCGCGTACGTGAGTCTTCTAGGGTCTCTTTATATAAGGAAGCATGTTTTATCGTTACTTGGGTTGACATAGCGTGCAATGATAACCAAATAACGGCCAGTTGTACGGCTACAATGTGGGAGTTAGTCTGTGTGGGCGATATATAGTGCTGGTCGAACACAGACTGCGGTGCTGCTACGACTGCAAACTGCCAAAATCATCGGTTGTTAGGTCTACCAGTCCTTATATTAATAGGTTCCTTGGCCAGAGGCGAAGTCGTTTATCTTGGCTGGTTGGCTCCTCGACTATAGCCAAAGTGGTCCGAAGTCGGCTTATGCCGAGGGAGGTTGGTCTCGTCCGAGGCCAAATGTCCAATATTTTCCCCATTAGGACCCAACCCTTTCTTTAATTAAAAAACACCCGGCCAGTTCATATTTTGTATTAATTAAGTTTATCAAAGAGATGGTGTTAGATCACTTGAATGTATATTATGGAAGTTAATAATGATAATAGCCAGATACGGGTGCAATTATGAGGACACCGGGCGGTGAGTTATGATAGCGTGCATGGTTTGAGCAATGATGGTGGAAATAATGGCTTTCATTGGGGCTACATTTTGGTGGGCCAATGTTAATAAAAAGGTAGTATATATTTCTATGGGATCATTGCAATGAGAGGTAGGTGTTATTTGCTTTGTGCAATGGAAACATTTGGTCTTTGATAGGCATAACTTATTTAAAATTCATCTCTTTGGGGAAGGTGGTCTTGGCTAACCAGCCATGATTGAATAAGGAAAAGGGTCCATGGCATGCCCATGGAAATAGGTCCTCTAGCTGTAGTCGGTATAACACATACTTCAAAGCTTTTGGAAAATATTCTATGAGGAAATTGGGTGAAAATTTAGAAAAAAAAAGAGAAAGGAGTCATTATGTTCTGATCAAGTTTGATTAATGTTGATGGATATGAAATTTTAAGCTTGGATTAGTTTTGCTTGAGTTTAAGTTAAATATGTTATTTTGAAGTTTCAATTTTATTGTTTGGACCTCAATGGAGGACATACTATAGCATCTTACTTATTTGTAGTGGCTGATCAAGTTTATTTAAGTTTGATCAAATAGTTTAGATTATGTTGAAATATGCTTTGACATTAACATGAAATCTCTTTCAACCTAATAGGGGGCGAAATGGATCGTCCAACCTACAGCAAAAAGGCCGCCTAGTTTTGGCCCAATAAACGCCAACGACGACCAGTTGAATCCTTGGTCCGGCCCAGAATCAGCTCGGCCTCGGATTCCGTCAAAAGCTCTATCGATCTTGGATATTCGCCGACTTATCCGACCAAGTTCGGGGTGTCTCCAATATTCGCCGACCCACCCCGACCAAGCTTGGGGCGCCCACTTCAGTAGTACGCCTTGACCCTCGAGCTCGAGGCGCTCCACCGAGCACACCTCAGAACCTGGGGAGCCGAGCTATCCTCGGCACCCATCTAGCCGACCTCGCCAACGCATGATGCGACTTCTCAACAGGTCCGACCTCGCCAACAACCGCACCCATGTATGCGCCCACGTCTTCCTACGTGGTCGTACATTGCAACGCCACCGCGCTATGCTTTGATTGCTGGCCCTCGATAGTCAAAGGAAAGCGCCATGACTACTCTGGCCATATCCTGTTATGCCTGTCAACACCTTACCGTTCTCGAGAACGGACAGCACCACATGCCACCAGCCAGCTTTAGCTGCGCGCCATTCGACTCAGAGTCACCCCCCTCTCATGATGAGAGCGGACAATGTCTCTGCCCCCTGGGCCTCTCCATCGGGACTATAAATAGCCCGGTCAAGTAACTTCTAAGAGACTTTTTGGCCGGACCAAATTTATCCCACTCTAACTTGATCGTCAGAGGACCCTCATCGGAAACACCGGTGAGGCTTTGGCAAGGTCCGCTGTCGCCACCGCCGCACAGGAGGTGGCCCCTGTTTTCTTCCTCCAACCACCGGCGGCTCCCTCGACTTCTTCGGCGTGGTCACCCTTGGGCCAAATTCGAACCACAACACAACCTACCAATTGAATTCAATTCTAATCCCTTCACATCTTCACTAGAATCACATCCAACTTAAATTAAAAAATAATATTGGACTTAATTTTTAATAATATTTTAATATGCCAATACGGTATTTTATACCTCATTTTTACTTCTATAAAAGTAAACACACCCACACACCCTTACAAAACACTAAAAGTGCAAATGAGCCAAGCAGCTTGCGACTTAAGTCTAAGCTCGATTCGAGTTGATTACCATCGGGCTCGAGTTGAGCACAAACAGTTGAGTTTGAGTTGCGAAGTGCTTGGCTCAAAACTCACGGGCCAAATCAAATATATATTTAATATTATTTTTTTATAATATATATTATTAATTTAATATTTTAAAATATGATATTATGTTATATTTTATTTTAGCTATATGTTTTAATTATAATCCATGCTTGAACTCAAGTTGATATATGAGTCAACCCAAGTTGATCTCGAATATATTTTTTTTTTTAATGACCGAGTCAAATTGAAGCTTGAATATTGGATATCAAAATTTAATTGATCTCGAATTGTGTTTCGAGCTTAAATATTTTTGATCGAGCCGGGCCTCTAGTTAGTCGATACGCGGCTCGATTGCACCTCTACAAACACACCCTTGCCGCTTAAGATCCGGTTCGATTAGTGGGCCGGGTTTAAAATTAGGCTGGAGGCCAGACCTTCATCCCCCACCCTCTCTTTCCCTCCTTCCCGCTCCCTTGATCGGCTCCGGCTAAACCCCCTCATCCTCTGGCCGCCGGCACGGTCATAGGATACATCAGACGCGTACCAGTTCTCCGATGCCGACCTCGAGCACCTTTGTTTCCGCCGGGCTCTCGGCGGCGCCCCCGGCCGTTCCCGGTCCGAGTCTCTCCTTTCCTACTTCCTTTGCTCCGCTCGTTAGTTCTAGAACATGCCCTCCTCGAGTTTAAATTACCAGCCTTTGTGTTTGTCCCTCCACTCTCCAACTACAGAATAAGGAGAAACTTGTGAAAACATGTGCTACTACCTTTCTTCACTATAATAATGCAAGGGAGACGACTGATTACTATTTGCAAACGATTTCCTTTGCTTCCCACACTCGTTTCCAAGCTTCATCTCGCAAATTACAAAAACTCATCAGGATTAGCTGTAAATTCTATAAATTTTAATGATATTCCTCAAAAAGAAGAAGTCTTTTCTTTCACCGGAAGAGGAACTGTGGATGAGGATTTGATGGCTCGGTTTCTCTCGATGCTGAGGGCTTGTCACGACCCTTTGGATCTCCAGAAAGGCCGCCAAGTTCATGCCCAGCTGGTCGTGAATGGCGTCGACGACGATGATTCTTTGGGCACTAGACTTTTGGGGATGTATGTTCTATGCCGCAGTTTTTCAGACGCCAAAGATGTGTTCTTTCGGCTCAAAAAGGTGTCACCTTTGCCTTGGAATTGGATGATCAGGGGATTTACTATGGTTGGTTGGTTTAACCTAGCTTTGTTATTCTATATTAAGATGTGGTTTGTTGGTGCCTTGCCAGATAAATACACATTTCCGTATGTAATTAAGTCTTGTTGTAATTTATCTGCTGTTGGATTGGGTAGGTTAATTCATAAGACAATTTGTTTGATGGGTTTGGAAGCGGATCTCTTTGTAGGTAGTTCATTGATTAAAATGTATGCAGAGGGTAATTTTATTGATGAGGCAAGAGAGGTGTTTGACCGAATGCCGGAAAGAGATTGTGTTCTGTGGAATGTGATGATTGATGGATATGTGAGGAATGGGGATAGAGGGAATGCTGTTGAACTCTTTAATAGCATGCGAAGAACAGAAATTAAACCGAATTCTGTGGCATTTGCTGGCGTGTTGTCCATTTGTGCCGCAGAGGCAATGTTGAAATATGGTATTCAGCTTCACGGGCTCACGATCAGATGTGGGTTAGATTTGGAGGCATCGGTGGCGAATACGCTGTTAGCCATGTACTCAAAATGCCGCTGCTTTACTGATATGAAGAAATTGTTTGATTTGATGCCACAAGCTGATTTGGTGGCTTGGAATGGGATGATCTCTGGGTATGTCCAGAATGGACTGAGGAATGAAGCCTTAGATTTGTTCTACCAGATGCAAGCAGCTGGCATCAAACCAGATTCCATTACACTGGCAAGTTTTCTTCCTGCCTTTTCTGACTTGACTAGCTTGAAGCAAGGTAAGGATATACATGCTTATATAATAAGGAATAGTGTGTGCATGGATGCGTTCTTGAAGAGTGCGCTTATTGATATCTACTTTAAATGCAAAGATGTTAGGATGGCACAAAATGTTTTTGATGCTACTGGAGCAATGGATGTGGTTATTTGTAGTGCGATGATATCTGGCTATGTGCTCAATGGAATGAACCGTGATGCACTGGGAATGTTCCGTTGGTTGTTAGAAGCACAGCTAAAGCCCAATGCTATCACAGTTTCTAGTGTCTTGCCAGCATGTTCGTGTTTGTTTGCTTTAAAATTGGGGAAGGAGTTACATGGCTATATTCTTAAAAATGCATTTGAGGGAAAATGCTATGTTGGAAGTGCACTGATGGACATGTATGCCAAATGTGGCAGACTTGATCTTGGCCATCAAATCTTCACAAAGTTGTCTGAGAGGGACACCATAGCATGGAACTCAATGATCACAAGCTTTAACCAGAATGGGCAACCAAAAGAAGCTATCAGTCTTTTCCGCCAGATGGGGTCGGAAGAATTGAGATATGACTGTGTCACTATATCCTCTGCCCTATCAGCATGTGCAAGTTTACCAGCACTACATTATGGGAAGGAGATCCATGGTTTCATGGCAAGAGGGTCTTTAAGAGCAGACTTATATGCTGTTAGCGCTCTAATAGACATGTATTCCAAATGCGGGAATTTGGACATAGCTCGTTGTGTCTTTGATTCAATGCAAGAAAAGAATGAGGTATCATGGAACAGTATAATCGCAGCTTATGGGACACATGGTCTTGTTAAGGATGCAGTAAGCCTATTCCAACAGATGCAGAATGCAGGATTTCAGCCAGATCATATAACATTTCTTGCTTTAATATCTGCTTGTAGCCATGCTGGTCAAATTGAAGAAGGGTTTCGATTTTTTCATTGTATGACAGAGGAATATGGAATTGCTGCTCGGATGGAGCATTATGCTTGCATGGTTGATCTATACGGCCGTGCTGGGAAGTTGGATAAAGCTTTGAACTTTATAACGAGCATGCCATTTAAACCAGATGCTGGTATTTGGGGTGCTCTGCTTGGAGCTTGCCGTGTGCATGGCAACATTGCACTTGCTGATCTTGCTTCAAAACATCTCTTTGAGTTGGATCCCTGTAACTCTGGATACTATGTGCTAATGTCAAACATCCATGCGGTGGCTGGTCGGTGGGATGGAGTATCAAAAGTGCGAAGCTTGATGAAGGAGAGAAAGGTACAGAAAGTGCCTGGATGTAGTTGGATTGAGATCAACAACATCAATCATATATTTGTTGCAGCAGACCAAAGTCACCCAGATTCTTCACAAATTTACTTGTTATTGAAGTGCATCATTTTAGAGCTAATAGAGGAAGGCTATGTTCCCCAACCAGACTTTGTTTATCCACTAAACATGAACTCCAACAAGCAGGTAGGTTTGCAGCATATCAAAAATAGGAATCCTGTCTTCAAGATCAAGTATTCCACTCAATCAAACAATTTACATTTTGTTATTTCTTCTGGTAGTAGGTTGTTATATGACTTTGTATGGCTTCCTCATGCATAAGTGCCGTTCTTATCCTTTGTGCCTTGTTAAACATATTGAAGACAATATCCAATAGGTCTTTGTAATTTAAACCATTACTAGGACAAAATGAAGAAGATGCATGCTAAGGAAAATTCCATTTTGTGATCTTGCTATATGTAGTATACTTATAGTCATTGTTGACCACAACAACTCATCCTAATGGAATAGGTTATTAATGGGTGTGGCCAGGTTCAAGTTTGGCGTGATCCGAACCCCTTTAGAATCAACTACCGGTTTAGAATTTGAACTGTATCAATTTACTTTATAGTTTGCTTTGCTCAAGCAGATTATAAGATAGATGAGTGGCTTAGAATTATTGATGGATTAGAATTTGAATAGATCCTTTTTGTTAGCTCTTTATCTATAGTCTACCTTCAATGTTTGTCAACAAGAACAAAAGTCCTAATTGAATGGGTTCCAAGTGCATGGGACCAGGTTCAAGTCTAGCATAACATATACCCCATTAGAATCAATTTTCAGCTTATGATTTGCTTGAGTGCTTGGAATTGATTGCTGGCATGGAATGCAAGCTCCTAATCTGTGATTTACCCTCAATACTCGTGAAGTACAAGAAATAATCCTAATTGTATGGGTCTGGGATGGGTGGGACCAAGGTTGAGTCTAGCATATCTTGTACTGAATTATAATTGATTGCTGGGTCAGAAAATCTATTTACTTTATGTTTTCTTGGTTCAAGTTTGAATTTGTCGTATGCAATATTTTAAACTGTTATAGTCAGGTCTAAATAGAACCAGTCAGGCCTATGCATCTGATGTCCAGATTTTCCAAATAGTCTGTTAAGTTGGTTGGAATGCAAGGTCTAGATGAATTTATTTTGCGTACTCTAACCCTTCGTATCTGCTAATTACAGAAGAATGACATTTCTTGCTGTTGATACTGCATTTATATGGGGCCTATCAATCCAGTGTAGCCTTTTTTCCACTACCCTCAATATTTAACATACTTATACTAATGTAACTTTTGTTCATGCGATACTGACAGGTTGATTCCTGATGGCTCCTGAGAGGAACATGATATACCTTCATCTGAAGATTTGAAGAAACCGCCATATTCTAATTTGAGCTAGAGTAGGTGGAGCTAAATTGGTAAGCTTCTACTACAACCTCCAGCAATGGAGTTTAGTAGCGATTATTCATAAATTCTTTAAAATTTTTTTAAGGTGTCAGAGTGTAACAATATTATGAGTAACAAATGTATGCCAAATATCTTCCCATATTTTTTGTAAATTATCAGTAACAATAAATTTCCAACTGGAGCCTTTTTCCCGGTGAGTTGGCATATTTTTGAATTTAACCTCCATTTATCTGGCACATCTTGAGATTGTGGATTGAGGATAAGGTGACTTTATCAGTAATTTATGCAAATTCAAAGGTCTGACACCTTATATTGTTAAGCACCTCAGCAGCCATGTCTAAAGGGGAAATGCAAATGCCACAAAGGACTTAAGGTAGTTTTCAGTATGAGATCTGACAATGAACATGGGCAGAAATAAATAATTTCTGGAATAGGTCTCTAGAGGTATGGGCACATAGTAAATGAACTATGAATGCATACAGATTGTCAGATAGGTCTCAGTGCATGAAAATATTTATACGTAAGATACATGGACTACTCTATTTGTGGTAGCATGGTTGTGGTTGCATGATCCTGCATCCCACATGTTTGCTGCCCGCTCGTACAGAAAGGTTGCTGTCTATATGCTTGCCCAATTGTTCATATGAGCTAGTTCTTCTGCACATGTTTGTGATCATTCAACGATGTGAAACTGTGTGCTTCAATTGGATAGCCAAGTGGTTTGATGAATTGCGTAATTACAACTTTTGTGGCAAACCTTACTTTCCCCTATTTCTTGCACTATTTGCACCACTCATCTAGTTCAATTCATGTTGGAGTTCATTTCATGGAGTCACGGTTTCCTGGCTTGTTATCATATTGTTTTTGACATATTTGAATCCTCATCAATTTGATGTAATTTATTAACAGCATAAATTTAATATAAAATTTTCTAATGGTTTACTTAATTATCATTGGATGAATTTCTGGTCTTTTTAACTTGAAATAAGAAACTTAATAGGTGTAGAATAAAATATTCTAGATTTTCTCTAGCTTTGCAATATTGAGGTTGTCAAGTTAGTGTGGAATCTTGTAGCTGTTTGCTGCGTTGTTCTCTGATCTTCAATGTTTTTCTTTCATCACTTCCTTCAATTCTAAAGTTTAGTGGAGTATATCACAATCTTACCTGTTCAATTAGCATGCCGGGTTCAGAAAGGAATGCATGCATAAGATAGTTACCAGAGAGGCCAACAAAAATTTCAAACTTCTATTGTCAATATTTTCCATCCAAGGAACTGTTCTAAATCATAACTTTCAATAAAGAAACAAAGATACTAGCGGTAATATAATAGGTTTGCTTGCTTAGATAATTGGACGGGTAGGCTGTGTTTTTCGCTACTGAACTTTTTTTTTTCTCTTGTGCTCTGGAAGTAAAAAAAGAAATCTTCTTTTAAGCACATCACAGAGTAAAGGAAGCTAGTTTTGTGCTCTATCACTTTGAACTCTGGACATGCACGTCTCAACATATATTTGCACTGACAATCACGGTGAAATATTGAGATGGAAATGAACTGTGTTATTAGTATATATTAGTTTGCATTCCTTATGTGGTTGTATTTTCCATTCCTTTGTCAATTCTAGTTTTGTTTGGTCCTAATTGTTAATGATCGCAAGTACCGATGAACCTCCAAAGCTTCCCCAGCTGCTCTACAGAGGTAAGATATCGTGTTTTGATCGAGGTAAACCTATATAGCTTACTGTTCCAAGAATCTGTGTTGCTAGAACCAAACCTCTTTATCTGTAGAACAATTAGGCCACAATCTCAATGTTGTGGCCATTAAATTTCTCTTTTACTCGTATTCAATGAATGGAATGCATGGGCATTCTTTCTTCTTTCCTAGGTCCATGATCATCTACAATGCTTTTTTGGATGTTTGAGTCATGATTCCTATCACAAACTTCATACCAGCTTAAGCTGATGCATAAAAATTCTGAGATGATACTGAATCAGGACATGACAAAATGACAGGAAATATGTGGATAACAAATTTCACCAGTTAACATCTCTCTCTCTCTCTCTCTCTGTGCACAAATATGGCATTTTACTTGGACATATCACTTAGCTTTGTGCAGATTTGAAGAGACTTTCCAGTGGACCTGAAATAAATTCTAGTTCGTTTTGTTGCTTTAGGTAGGTCCTTCCACTGGACTTCTGAGTGTTTCTACATTTTTTCCTTCTTTAGAAGGCTATTTATGCCGTTTATGGACTCTTGAATTACTAATAACCACTATCTAAACTCCATAAGCTAATTATTTGAGACAGTTAAGTTTCTTTTATAAGCCAGAGGCTTGTTACCCTCGATGTTTCGTCTATATGCTGAAATCTTAACTCAAAAATTTCGTTCTTGTTGCTTTGATATGAAGGATGTGTATTGCCGGAAATGGGATGGATTAGGCTTACTATCTTCTTATAAAATTTGATATTTTTACGTGCATGCGCATGCATGTTTGCAAGAGAGAGAAAAAGAAATAGCTAAAATATCAGTTAGTATTTATGACAATAGAAAAATTATATAAAAAAAACACTCTACTTCTCGCACTATTGACCATCCAAGATGGTGCCTAATGATTCATCCAACCCCTAGGAATTACACCAATCTCCTTTTGTCATCACAAATGATGAACACACGACAAATAGAGTGGTCTGCATGGCATTGCTCATGGCAATGGCTAGCAATTAATAGCAGAATGTGCCCAAGACACAAGGGCATGGCCTAATGTCTCAGATTCATATGGTAACCAAACTTCCTGGATGTTGTGACTTGCAATCAGGCATGGTTTCTTTGTGCCTGATCCTGGTAGCCCTGTCTGTGCTCTCAAGAATGGTTGGCAATGCACTGGGAGCCTACACATGATCTCACACTCATCTTGATGTATGGATCGCCCATATGGCACAGAAGAAGCCATGCCATGCTTGCACAGAGGAGGCCACACTGCACAGGCACAGGGAGAAACTTTGGCCATGATAAAGAATGGATCTTATTATGTGCTAATGGCAGCATGGTACAAAATTCAAGTAGGTTTGCCTCCCAACTGAGAGTTAAGACATGTTGGAGACACACACAATTGTGATGTATGATGAGGTTTGTATGTTTTGCCTCGAATCAGGTTCGATCTCGACATGTAAATCTGTCTCTACTTGAATTTGTTCTTGCAAAATTTTGTTAAGGCTAGATGTAGGCATAGTGATAGTTTTTCAAATCATTACAGGTGTAGGCATGGTAAATTTGGAAAGGATTCAAATTTATATGTTGTAATCTAATTGAACACCCTTTTTTTTCCTCTTCCAATAGTAATTTGTGATTCGATCATTCCTGAAGTATATAATATTGAGTTAAAATTTTGGCCATCTCAATGGTAGCTATGGACTAATATATAAGAGTCAATGTATTGAAATATCGACAATTAGTAAAACTACGATAAACTATTGCTAAGGAGAATTATTTTTGATGTTTTCCAATTGATATCTACGAAAAACTTGGCTTTATATTGATTGAACTCATAAGGTATCAATACGATTATAAATCAAACATCTTAATACCCTAAGTGCCAAGTATCAATATCCAAAACATTGATGAATATAAAAAAAGATATAGAAAAAAAAATTAATTAAAAATTGGCGGTGCCAATTTTAATGAAATTCTAATTATTTGAGGTCCTTTTATTCATCTAACATAATTTAGGTCAGAATTTCTTGTGTCGAAGTATGGGAAGAAAACTGCCACCAAGGTGGTAGCACAGTTGGAACGGGGCTTTGTTTCCACTGGAGTGGCCCAAGTTCGAAACGTGCGGATGTCGATTAAATTTGGAGACCGGATGCCCTTAGCCTGGACACGTTCGGTGGAAACGCTTCTAGTCCAGTTGGCATTGAAGTGGCGCTTCACATGTGGATAACCACGGGTCGGAAAGGGTATGAGTGTGACGTACTCACGTGTGAATAACCACGGTTTGGAGAAGGTATGAGTGCATTATCTATTCGCATTGAACATTTTCTAGTAGAAGGGGGGCTCAGTTATGGGTTAATTTTTCTTTCCCCTCCTTTTGCTTAAGCCAAAAAAACAAAAAATATTTATGGGAACAGAACTCGGCAATTGGGCCATTTGAGCAAAACGGGTCCCACCCATCACTAAGATCCAGAAACCCGTCAGGGTCCGAAAGAAACGGAAATGGACGCGTTTCAAGCGCGTGCGGTCGCTTCCTCTGCGAGACGTTTGATTGCAACCTCTCTCGTTCCATAATTGCCCCTCCACGGAAAGACCCGATTTCATCCCTATCCAACCGCACGATTTCCGGGACCCACCACTGCAACGGTCAAAGATGGGTAGAGTCAGAAGGGCAGGAACGTAAATAAGTTCAAAAAATGTGGGGCGTCTCCGAGCTGGCCAGACTGAGGCGCTTGCCTCAGCGGGAGGCGACAGCTGGTCTACCATACACGTGTGATGGCCTGTCACGACGCATCACATCAATGTCAAATCAGACGGCCATTTATGATGGCACGGATTCTAAAGAAGTGGGGAGGAGATCTGCTGATCTCACCGGCAATCTACTTGTCTCTATTTATTTTTTCATATTTCTCTTGACAAAAAGAATTGATGGGACTTCTTGTCAGATTTAAACTGATATTTTATTATTTAATTTATGATTTTTGTATTTTATATTTTTTGGGGAGTCCACTTGATTGCTGTTCAGTGTATAGCCCTATCAGTTGTTTGTCGTTTCTTAATTTTTGTTTATTTTATTTATATCTACCAAAAAAAAGTGGCAGAATATTATAATGTACACTGCCAGTGGTGGTTATGAAAAATAAGGGGAATACATTTTTGCTCACCATTGACAAAAATAATATTTCTTTTCTAAAAATAATAATAATAATAATAATTCTTTTAATTAAGTATATTAGTTGTAGAAAGTTGAGATAGATTAGTTTGGCAACTAGTGTTTTTAATTATCACAGGATTAGGATTTATTTTCATATGATTTATAAAATTATAATAGAAGTAAGAATTCATCGTCTTCCTTAAATTTAGATGCCGTAGAATCTACTCGCGACAAATTGTTCGTGCATGTATTATGAGCTTTCAAAAAATTTAGAAAAGATTAAAAATTATGCATTAATAGAATGACGGGACAAATTAGCAGTATCTTCAAGCCTCACATGGAGGATTATTTTTTTGGTTTTATTTCGTTGAGAAATAAACCTAAAAAAAGATGAAATAGGATTTATTCCTTCAAAAAGAAAAAAATATTATAGGATCAAGACGTTGTTCTGCTTTAATTTATTTGCTAATAGGAAAGATATTATATAAGCTTAAATATTGTAGAATGCCGCTTGTGACAAATATTTTATACTAGTGATTTAGACTTATCCCAATCGACGCAGTTCTTTCTTTAGAAACCAAAGATTCGAATCTTGGATGGTGCTTCCTTGAGAATTTGCATTAGATAATTATAATATGGATGGTTCTCCCTCTCTATTTCTCAAAAAAGAAAAAAATTATTCATTCATATATTATTAGTTTTGGAGGGAACTTAGAGAAAATAAAGTATCACACTATAAGATAATATAGAATTTCTTTTGGGGTTTTATTTGATTTAGAATCAACCTAAAATAAGGATGAAATAGACTTTATTTCTAACCCCCAAAATTAAAGAAATAAAAGTAATCAAGAAATTTTTATGTTGATGAAATACTTGCTTATTTTTGAAATAACAACTTTAAAAGAGTGGGAATAGCATTACTTTCAAAATACAAGCCTCTTTTAGTCCTACCTCAATATAGCCCATAACCAATTTGAACTAGAATAAAACACTCCAGGTACAAACAATATACGAAATAACTCTTCCTAGTTCATTTGTTTTCTTATTTAATTAAAAAACACAATGAAAGTGTAACACAACAACCTTTAGGGTTTAAATCGTCAAAGTGCTACTTAGGTCTCAAACCACCAAAGTGCTACCAATCATTTTAATGAAATGATTCAGGACTATTGGCATCAAACATTTTGGAGAGCACCTCCTAACATTCCAACAAAGAACTCCTTTCCATTAATAAAGAATTGCTAGTAAATGAAGCCTTTTATAAAAATTTATATATTAGCACTCATATATCCTCTTTACCCCTAAAAAAAAACTTAATCCACCACATTTATGACATTATGCGAAAGCATTCCTTTGCAGAGATTAAATTTTCCATCCAACATCCAATTTGCATAGATTTACACATATCATGAGATCTCTAACATTTTTTAATTGGAAAATATAAAACAAAATTTCTATTTAAATCACTTATCTATTTGTTCATGTGTCTTCATCTTTAGGTGGTTGAGTTTTTTTTGCTAAACTCACTGCTTTTCATACTATATTTCAGATATAAATTTACTTCTAGTATGACAATATCAGTTTTTATGCGTAAAAAAAAAATGAGAACCTTTATTGAAGTAAATATAATCATAATTATAACTATCGAGTCTTTTTCCAACTATCTGAGATTGGCTTTATGAATCAGTATTAGCCGAGCATTCCTATTTACGATCATCTTTGATTATTATTTAGATAAAATCAACTAATAGTTATTGTAATCTCTTTGATGCCTATACTTCCATAACCAGGGCATGTTGTTGTCATTCAGATGATACCTTGAACACAGGATGACCCACCCACCCAAAAGGAGTAGGGGCCTTTAATGCTGTGCTGGTCCACGATAATCGGAAGTGGCCCACTATACCGCACTTCCAACGTATCTCACATTGTAGGGCATTATTGGGAGGTCTGCATCCCACCAAACTTCTGGTGGTCAGGATGGTGGTCTCTCTCGCTCAGGACCACCATTCATCTGGTGGTCCCATGAAGACTTTCCAGTGAAAACCTGGACCTAACTCTATCATGCAATTGCTTATAAAGAAAAATTTTATGTTAGATTATCATGTAGGTTTTTTTTTTTTGTTGAGAAAATGGACTAGCTTGAAGTAATTAAGAAGAATGATAGAAGTATCCTTGTCTAAAGTTTAGTTCTTTCAGAAGGCAAAACCTTATAAAATTAGAGCCATAGCACCTATTTTGAAATTAAGATATTGTATTTTTTTTTCTTCCATATCGATATATTCCTATATCGGTTTTGCAAAAGGTTAGTGGTTGGTTTCTGGTTAATTTTCTCTTATATTCCTCACAACAATGGTTAGGATTGATTTCAACATTTTATTCTGAAAAAATAATGAAGAAGTACTGCAGCAAAATTCTTCTGCATTCATGTAATTAATATGCCTGATTTACTCTCTTTTCAACATTGATTTGTGACCAGATCAAAATTCTTCGACAACAACTGATCAAAATTCAGTTCACATAATCTTGGTCATGTGAGAATTTGTATAGCATAATCTAGTAGTACTGGAACAAGGAGGCCAAAGGCCATAAGAATCAAACAGGCACAACCTTCTTCTAGCAGCTCTATTGGGAACATCTTTCAGAAAAATAAATAGGGGGGGTTGGTTGTTGGGGTGTGATCTCATTCTTCCTGTCATTCTGAAAGAAGAAGAACAAGGAGAAGGAGAGAGATATTATGCTGCTTCTATAAATAAGTACTGCTTGATTGAACCATGCAATACGGATGCTACATTCATCTTAAAATCCTAGGACTGCTAGCTCTTCTGTCAAAGTCTCCTCCCTCTCCCTTGTTTACTTGAATGGGCTGATGTTTCCATCTCTATCAATGCATGAAATAGCGAAGGAAATCAACTGAAGAATATACAACGGTTGAGCATCCTTGGATGGCCATTGCTTGCATTTGTTCTTGAGAACACAATTTTTTTATGATGTCATTATATCATCCCACCAAAATTGCAGCGCTAACTTTCAGGGCTAGCTAGCTGCTCCATCCTTCTTTTATAAACATATCCTAAATTAGGCAATGATCTATTCTGCTTTAGAAAACTTGTAATCAATGATTGGATGTATGCATATCTTTTTGTATTCCTTTGGTTTGTCATCAACTCATTCTTTTGATTTCTTAGCACAAACAAGGCTAGAGATCAAGTCAAACAAACACACTTAACAAAACCACAGTACACTTAAAAACATGATGACGAACAAAAACATATGCATAAGTTTGTAAAACACAATCATAAAATTCCAAGAACCACAGCACTGTCTCTTGTCAACAAGAGATTTATAGCCACCCATTGCTCATATCAACCTACCTACTAACATCATTCTACTATAACAAGAGCTACCGCAGTCATACTAATTAAACACCGGCAGCGGCAAGAGAGCACCACTGCGAGAGTCGATGACCGCCATAACAAGCTCGTCGTCGGCCTGACCGCCGAGGAAGATCGCATGGCCGTACTGGTAACTTGGGCAATCCATATTGCCCGAAGTCATCGAATTCAGATCAGGATGCAGAATGGAAGTTGCCGGCGACGCTGATGATGCCGGCGCTGGAGCAGCGGCCTGCAGCGGTACTGGGGGCGGCAGAGGCTTCCGCTTCTTCTTCTCGTACGTGATCCCTCTCGCCTTGGCCTGCGAGTCTCTCACTTCCCTGAGGTAGAGCCTCACAGCGCGGGCGCCGAAGGGGTTGACCGCCGGGTGGCCGCCATTCTCCTCGAAGGCGGCGCGGAGGCGGCCGACGAGGGCGTCGAGGCTGCCCCAGGCCTGGCGGAGGGGGCAGGGGCAGGGTGCCGGGGGGCACGGGTGGCCGAAGAAGGGGCACCCGGCGGTGTGGACCTTGGTCTTCCCGAACTGGTCCAGGTACCGCAGGAACTCCAGGACGTGCGCGCCGCTGCACCGCGAGAGCGCCAGCGGCGGCCGGTGGTTCTTCAGGTACTGCCCGAACGTGTTCCAGTCTCGCCGCTTCTGCGACTCGTAGCGGCTCAGCCGCCCTTCGCTGCCGCCCGAACTCATCGAGCTGTTCGAGTTGGAGCCGGAGGTGGCGGCCGACATCGATCCTCGCAATCTTTTTTGTTACTACTTCCGGGGGAAAAAAGCTGAACAATTGGGTTGCTCTTGCTCGCTCCTAACTTAATCCATTCTACTCTATACTTCGTTAGGTGGAAAGCCTACTCAGTTTCGTTCATGAAACTAAGAAAGAGTATGTAGAAGAAGTAGGACTTGGTTGGAGTAGGAGTCTGGGTTTCAGGAAGAAAGGAAAGGAGAGGAAAGGAAAGGAAGGATAGCTGTAGTGTGGTGGGTGCAATAGGGCTGAGTTTTTGGGATGGAATAAGAACCAAAAGATGGAGGAAAAGCTTCTGGTGGAAAGGGAGGATGGGTGGGTCTAGAAAAAGGAGGGAGACAAGGTTTAGCTTTTGGAGGAGAAAGAAGAAGAGAAAGAGATGTTGGTTGGAAGAAGAAATGGGGGAGAATGAGGAAATGGAATTAAGGTGTCTCCAATGGAGAGAATGGTGTGTATATATATAGTGATTGAGAGAGAGCAACTAAAGGATTATGCATCAATACGATGCATGTTATATTAAGATAATGTAAATTAAGACTATAATTTAGTAATGATATGTGAAGGTAGAAAGCAAAGAAGAATAGATCAGGAGGGTGGCTAGAGCTCGGTTGATGCGAAGGTGGTAGAGGAAAAAGGGACCCACAACGTAGGCAACCACGTTGTTTCCGTCCGATGTGATGGCGCCCTGACGATTCACATCACCAAACGTCACGTCATGTTCTTACCAACTCCCCCGCATGGTAAATCATGGCCTCGTATGTATGCTCATCTCCTTTTTTCCTTTCCTTTGTTTTTTTCAACTTTCCTCCTCTCTTTTTTCCTCAAATTTCAATTTCTAGAGCAGATTAACACTTTGCTGCTAGTTTAAATTAAGGTTTCATTCACTTGATATCATTCAAGACATTGGACCAGAAAGGTAAATGAGATAGATCGACTTCCTAGCTATTTCCATGGTTGTAGAGCAAACATGATCTAGAATAATGGCTGATATAACATTATAATATTTTTAGATCTTTAATTCCACTACTTCAAATATTTTTCTGTATTAACACTCTATGAATAATCATAAGCATGGATAGAAAAGAAATAACATTATAATATATGAAAAATTATTTTATCATAAGACAAAAATATTGGTTGCTACAGTCAACTATGTCCAAAATTTGGGAACTAGCACCATTTTTATTTTTATTTTTGTGCATTGTGAGATACTTTTAGGTATTATTTCTTGGTCTTTTGCGTCATATAATGGTTGTACATTAGGTTTCTTAGTGTTTTGAGATCACTATGACTAATTTATTACAAAATTAAAAAGAAATTAAAGATTCAGCATATCTAGCATGTGTAATGCATGGAAGCGATTAGGCATGGTAGTTAAGAAACCAAATTTTCTTCTATGCATTTGTGGATTGTTCCTTTCATAAATCGCCATTCATGCTAGAACTCGTGAAAAGAAATTGAAGTAACGAGCAGAGCTCTGGATGTTTAGCAATGGACATCTACTTAATTTCAGGCCATTCCCATTGTAATAGGGAGATAATGATGTCCTTTATGACGAATATTCATTTGCTCAATTAAAAAATATTCAATTTTTCAATTAAAGTACAGTCAAAAGTTGGATTGGGCAAACAAACGGCTCTATTCTAGCTACAACAATATGTCAACAATGAAATTTGTGCAGTGCCATTATGATGGGGGTTGAAATGTTGCTTCATGGTAATCTACTCCAAAAAATGAAAGCATCTGGCCAAAGTTTAATGGAAGAGCTTCTAAGGAAGGTAGATGGTTGATGATGTCATATTTCTATTCTTTCAAATTGATAGTAGAACTGGTAGAAAAAAGAAAAAAGTCTCAACTTTTTATTGCTATGAGCTTGTTCATCTTCTTGCAAGATTGTTCATGTACTCCAAAACCAATTAAATTGTTAATTAGCTTTACATATTGACAAAGAAAAAAATCCAATCACCACAAAAAATCTTTCAATGATTGGCTTTCTAATACATATACTTTTGGCAAAATCACAAGATTGATAATGGGAAAGGGATTAATTGGAATAATTGGGATTAATGGGAAGAATTGTTGTATTTTTTAAAAATTGCATCCATTTTTTTTCCTTTAATACAAGTGGAATGGTTTTTTACCATGGGATATAAATAGCCTTTGCCCCTATTATGCTATCATACTTTCCCTTGCCATGTTTGCACCTTTTTTCAAGGATAAGAAGGAAGGGATCTGGCCAGCACCCCTTGTTATGGTTTTGCAGTTGTATAGTACATATTGTCAAAGTTTAATAGATGATTGCAAAAATTTATATATAGAAACATAATTGCAGAATTTAAATTAAGTACTTTATAAGAAAAGTTGTACAAGGTTTGAATGCCATTTGCACATATCATGAACACAAGTTGTACAAACTTTTCAATTGTTAGAGCAAGCAAATGGGTAGGTGTACGTGCTATGTGATTAGGACCAAAGGCATAATATAAAACAACAAAAAACCAAGCCATCTCAAGAGTTTGAGGGGGAGCTATTGGAGTTGGAAATAGTAGAATCAACTATGATATTTTTTCATGATATCTCTGAGTGATTACTAGTTTGTCCTAATGTACAATTATATAAGAAGTCATCAAGGAATTTTGGGATGCTAGATAAGAGAGAGTTTCCCTCTCATCCAACGAAAAGTCCATTTTACTTTTTAATGTATAAGATCAATGGGAATGAATAGTTCTTCATGGACTCAAAAGCAACGGATTGCCTTTCTATGCAAATTTATATAAAAAAATATTGGAAATGCCAATAGGGTACTGCTAGAGTGAAATAAAAATGACATATAAAAAATGGAATATAAATCTTGCTGTAGTACTTATGGGGTGAATGTTGGTCATCACCTCAGGTTGTTCCGACCTCCTTGACCTTGGCATTAACCGAAGTGAATAACCTCGGTATTAGCCAACATACCGTTTTGGTCGATCCTGCTTAGAAGTAATGCTAAAGGTCATTGAATGAGTCGCAATCATAATCTTGACAATGGTTGCAGCGTGAAAAACACGATCGACGCGATTATCGCTGCATGTCCCTCGTGGAAAGCCATTACCATACGGTTAATACAAGATAGGTCATTATCGTACAGTTATGTCACTTCCTAATTATAAATCAGGTAACGGATACCGCTTTCGTCCCATATATAGGAATGATCAGAGGATCCTCATGTAAGTATTCTCAAGCTCCCTCTTTGCCTAAAGCACTCATCTATGCTCAATCTCACTATTGCTCTAGATCCTACTAATTCAAGCATCGAAGGATCCTCCATCAAAAATCTTCAGACAAGTAAATTTCTTTACAAATTGATCTTCCATCTTCTTTCTCAGTTTTGAACAACCTCGGTGTATCTCGATTACAACCATCCTTGATGTAGATCGGTTTCGACCGATCTAAATTCATTTCGGGCACCGACCGACCTCAACTTAAATTTTAGTAGTAACAAGTACTAACATTAAACGACTGACTTTAAAGGACAAGCAAGTGCCGTGGCTGATCGGTTTACCGATTTGCTCAGCGTGGAACGGAGAATAAAGGCTAGGGCAGGACATGGAAGACATGGTTAACGTCGTAGATACACGTTAAAGTGGGTACAAGGAGATCATATGCAAGTTTAGAAGTCATGATTCCATCAGGACCACTTGAATCCGTATCAGGGCTAACGTGTCACACGTTTTGATCACCTTCCATGGCTGGTACTGCAAAGCAAGCTAAAACCACGTCCCATAACTGAGCCTAGATGAATAACGACAAAGGTGGCGAGAATGATGGCTTTCGCGAGAGCGAGCTCTCATGAAAAGACCCGTCCCTTTCTGCGAGTGGGGAAACCTTTATTAGTGCTCTTGACAGGCTTTGGACTCTCAAAAACAGCTTACATGCATCATATTGCAGCGTTTGGATGGTAGGAGACTGAATACGGTGGCTGAGAAGGACCCGAAAACGGAGGAAGTCTCACTTTATAGAGAGGAGGTTGGGGTGTCAAACCTAATGATTTTTTTTTTTTGAAAAACAAGCAGATGGCTTTTCTACTGAAAGCCGGGCGAAAATTTAGTTAGGAAGCTTTGTATGGGGCCAACTAAATCTCAAAGAACAATAGTTTAAGTAATTAAAGATATATTTAATGGGGTTACAAAGATATATATTATAATATTTGCTTGTTCACCCCAAAGGCTTGATCAGTCATCTGAGATATAGGTGATTGATACATCCACAATTTCAGAATAGTTGTCCTTTGATCGCTATATACCCAAGACATCCACTCTTCTTGCCAATTTTTCAGATGGCCTTCTGCCTGTAGCTTGAGAATGGTTCCTGCATCTAATGTATTATATAGAGGCCTATATAGGGCCAACACTTAATAATGCTCTATGTATTAAACCTGCATGATTCTTCATGAGAAGGTCAGTTAATGTTTCATTTTTTTCTTTTTTGAGAGGATTTTTTTTTTTTCTCTTGTGAGGATTGTACTTCATTTTTCTTCTTTTTCATTTTGTTAGAAATGTTTCATAGTTTGCTTTTGCAAATGCATAATCTGATAAAATGAGGTTAAAAATCTACAGATATATTATAAATATCATGAAAATTCAAAAAATTCAACAGCTAAATGCGAAGAAGAATTCAATGGTAAAATTGACAATATGTGAGGCAGTAATTGAATTCTGTCAAAAGGTAAAATATAGCAATCACGTTTAAGCTAGTAGGAGTAGGAAAGATGACAAAATGGAGAGTATTTGAACAGTTTTAGTCAGTTGAGCTTCAGCAGTACGTAGTCATTTTAAACATTCTTAGTGACACCTGAAAGAAGCCCAAGGACTCCTGATTCCTTTTTCATTAAAGTATGTGATCCTGTTACATAGAAATAACTATCTTAAGGATGAGTGATCAACTGTAACCTGGAGATGGGAAGGAATCATTTTGCTCAAAAAGGCTGGAAAGAACCATTTTATTTATGGCTGCAAACAGGCCGACTGCTTGTGTTAAGCATAATTAAAGATCAATCATTTTAGAAAAAAGCTATAACTTTAAGTCTAAGGAACGATTCAACAGAAAACAGGTAGGATTGAATCAGCTATGTGTGAGCCGGTCCTGTCCAAGGTAGTAGTTGATTTTTTTTTTTTCTTCTTTTTTTTGTTCACTCTTCAAGTCAGGCAGTCTTATTTTTGAGAACTAGGATGGAAAGAAACCTCCCAAAAATTGGATCAGAACAATTTTATTTGGCTCCAATTTATTCTGATTCAGAACATATCCAAATTATTAAGTGAACCTAAAAATTTTCAGCAAAGATTTTTTTGATTCCTTGATTTGATGTCGGCATGTCTTTGGTCATACTCGGGATGTCTTCTTTTCTGTTCATTTGGTGTCACAACAGCAACAGTTGGATTTAACAATCTCATAATGCATTGTTAACATTTGCTCCCCTTCCAAGGAACAACAGCTTCAGCATTTCAAGGACTCTAGTTATCCTTAAAATAAACTAAAATGAAACCTTTCAAAAAATTGTTTATGATAAACACAATCCAAAACCAGTCTCTATTAAGGATTTTATCTTCTACTTCGATCTAGTGCTCGAGCAGAGCCAAACAAGCATGATTATAAAGTTACAATCTTTGTGGACCGGTCTTAGACAAATTAAAATGTTCACTAGATGCAAAACAAGTGATGTATCAGAAGTTCAAACATGTTTATTTTCCCTTTTAATGATCTGACAAAAAAAATAGCAAAAACCACTAAACACTCTCATCGCCCAATATCATCAATGTAACAGTGTAAAGCAGATAACAGCTTTTAGGTTGCTGAAGAAATTGAGTGATTAACAAGATTCAATGCTAAACATAAATCAACAACATCGTCTAAGCCTATAGCGAGCATAGACATAAACATGGGCAAGGTTGTGCTTTAGTTATCTCAAGTAGATCCTTGAACCCTATTTCAAGGTCTTCTTTGATGGTGGAAAATTATGGAAGAATTTGTGTCCAAAAAACTCAAGCATCTACAAAATTTTTTGGGTTTGTTTATGCTGCAACTGCCTCTATGCTTGTCGACTCACAGAAATCCGACATTTCTACAAAATTGAAACTGACCCACTTGTGCATTGTATACATTTTACTTCCCCCGCAGGCTCGGATCAAACCCCCCCTCGTCAAGTCCTCAAACCTCTTAAAATTAAATTAAAACGCGTTAAGATCACAGCTCATTCCTCGCCCCTCCTCTCCTGACATTTCTACAAAATTGAAACTGACCCACTTGTGCATTGTATACATTTTACTTCTTGTCATTGCTCTGAGCTTTGCTGTATTCTCTTGTGATAAACCAATGCAGTCTTTAAGGTTTGAGAGTTTACCTTGGGACCTAATATAAATGGATGTGCAGAGAGACCTAAGTTAAGGGACAGTAAAGGATCCATTCTGCCAGTGCTGCAACAACTAATAGCAAAACCAATCACCAGCTTCAAGAAAAGAAATGACCACCAACATCAGACCACATGGAAACTACCACTAACAACCTGAGTTTTGGCTTCCACCACTAATAACTCCAACCTGACGCATTTGAAACCTTTTTTCAGAACTGGCATTTATTAGTTGTTCTATTACCAGGCTAGTTTCAGAAAGCAGCATGCTTCAGAGCACAGTTTTTTTTTTTTTTTTTTTCTTATGCTACAAAATTTTTCTGTAGCCATCCAGCTGATAAAATGGAAATTTTATATTTTAGAATGGTGAATGAAGAAGTGATAGAAGCCTTTTGCAGGACATAAATTTCATATATTAAAGCACTGAGTGCAGTAAATTAACTACACATTTAAACAGTAAAACACTTGCATTTGCATTTCAAACCGCATATAATATAATTAGTGGTGACTTGTTATTAGTCATGAACTCTGTTAACAGAGAACCAATGGACTAAAAAATTAATATTTCATGCTAAGATATTGCAAAGTGGGGTACAGCCTCTTCTAACTAGGGAGGGGAATATGGGATCAAACCTTGAGGAGTGGTGCACAAGTTTTTGGCCTAGTTACTTATATCTGGTATTCTCCTACCATCAATCTATAGAAAAAAGGGGAATAAGAGAGGGGCATTTTGTGAAGAGTTGATGGGTGAAGAGAGAGTACTTCTAACAGTTAATTACAAGTCTTTGGATTTTCGAATAAGCTGATTTCTGATGACGATTATAATATAAGCAAATTGACATAAGTTACAGCAGTATTGAACCCAATCGAATAAAAAATCACTTTATGGACAATGGCAAACCCACGTAAAACTTAAATCCAGCATATGTTCAGAATAACATTTTAATGCAACTATGGGTCACAAATCAAAACCATATAAATTCAGTTAAATAATGCATGGCCATACCGACGGCTGATATGGCCTTCAGAAGTCCAAGTCTAACAAGGGGGCTGTCAGTTTTGTCCTCCAAATCATAAATGGAAAGACAACCTTGACTTAATATAAAAATACTAGTACCAACCCTCACACTTCTTTTAAAGTAATGGGTGCGAACCCTTGTATTAAAGTGATGGAGCAAAGAGTAGATTCTTTGATGGCTGTTAGATGGTTATCATCCACTTCGCTAGGACTGCCAGAAAATAACATCATCTCTACAGTCTTTCGAAATTAGGTATATTTATAGAGAGGCTAACAACGTAAGGCTAATAGTGTGATAACTCAATACCTCACCCAAAAAAGCTAGCCAGAAAGTATATTTGAATTTCTTGATCCTATATAAGCACACAAGATCTATCCAGCAAATAACCAATATGGAATTAAACACACGCTGAATAAAGGTTCAAATCTATTCAAATCTAATCACAAGCACCACGATCGGCCCATGGTCAACCTCTATGAATCCATACTGCAATGTCCCATAATCCATATAGGTTATAGGCCAGGTCCGCTCTGATACCATTTGTGACAACTTAAAACCTCACCCAAAATGGCTAGCCAGAAGATATTATTTAGATTTATTGATCTTGTATAAGTATCCAAGATTTACCCAGCGAATAGTCGATGTAGAACTAAACACATATCTGCGTGGATCTTTACATGCAAATTGGATGGCGATACATATATGGCTAATCACATCAGATCTACTCTACGAACATTATTGATGGATATTCCTACTGAATTTGCCAATAGTTTATTTTCTACTTTCTATGGATGTAGTTATTCCATATTGGTTTAATAAAGGAAGTTGGACTTGAGAATTCTTTAGAACAGAAGTGAGTCCCTTGATCTGCTTGTTTTAGGTTCCTCTTCGGCTTTTGGATAAAGCAGCTGGAAGTCCCAATGTCATGCCATATAAAGGGGATTCAAGATGGTATCATTGCATAATCTCCCATGTCCAACATATTCCATGAGCCAATTATTTGAATGCGTTGGAATATAATCAATAGATATTATAGATGCTGCAATACAATGTACTGCAAGCCCAAAAGGCACTCATCCTTCCACGACCATAATTTCACATCAATATATGCAAATTGGATAAATGAGATATAGGGTTTTGAAAAACAAACGATACGACCTATGTAGCTCTTTGAGGATGCTTCATCAAACAAAATGGCTAAATTTGTGCATACGGTAAAAAAATATTTTTAAGATTCGGAGACTATGTCACCAATTGCCTCATGGGTATTTAATATATTCATACCCAAAGATTTCTTAGGGACAAAAGGTCTAATTCCCAATTTCACAAATCTTTCTATTTTCCAATTCGATATAATCCATTCGTTCATAAACTTATTTACTCCATTCTACACATTTCTATAACACCTCCAGCAAAGAAAGAAATATTCAATTTTGAAAAAAAATTTATATATATATAACCTCTTAAATATTCGAATTTGTATGAATATCCTTATAAAATTGATATTTGCATTATACCTTCATAAATATCATTTCTGCATAAGTACCCTCCACATGAGGGTTCTGTAGATGCTGTTAGTTAAATTCATATTTATTTAAATTAAAAATTAATTATAATTATGAAAATACTATTTTGCCCCTGAAGCAGGTAATGGCTCTCACCACCAAGAAATCAAGGCCTGCGTAGCCCACCACCAATGCCATTGTCCATTGATTACAGAAAATGATTGTTGCTTTTGAAAAAGAGAGTTTGAGGTATGTCTAAGTAGTCATAAATCATGTTTTCTGTCATATCTCTTAGAATATTTAGAATCGTTTAAAGTTTAAAAGTGTATATTGAGTAGATTTTTTCTTCAAATTTCAGGATCATATATTAAATACCACCTCATTATTAATATATGCTTCTAAATAAAGTATTGATCAAGGAAAAGAGAGCTGCTAGAATAGCTCAAGGAAAGAAAAAATTTAAAATTTTTGAATGTGCATTGGGTTGATGATGACAAAGAAAACATCTAGTAATTTTGTAAATTGTTCATGTATTAACTCAGGCAGGTCAATAATGCATGACAACAAAAAGATAGATAAGAATCAAGGATTGACTTGAGTTACTGAAGTATCTTTGTCGTTAAATCATATACTCTTCCGAATCTTCTTACCAAAGTTGACATCTCCTATTTAAGTCATAATCAAATTGATGATACATAGAAAAGATACATATCTTTAGAATAATAAAATATGATAGCATGAAATCAAACATATAATACAATAAACAATTTGAGATGACCTTGTGTTAACTTTTAACCTTCAGAAAAAATGTAGAAAAGTATTTCTAGAGTCCTTTGCAGTATGACAACAAATTTAACCACTTCCATGCCCTGATAGTTCGCCATTGCTAGTATGCTGAAAAAATAACTCCAACATAGTTCTTTCCAAACATTCGAAGGAAAGATGTTACCATTTGTATAACTAACAAATAAATAGAAGCAATATAGAGCACATCAGAATACGCAAAAAGTGAAGAAAAAACTGTCAGTTTGTGATTTTGATTATTAGCAATAGTCAGTAATGAGTTTTTGTCTATCCTTATCTTGGAGAAAATTTTGCCTGTAAATGGTTCATATGACCCATAATTAACCTAATTATTTTCTAAAAGCTTTGCAGCCAGTAAAAATTTGACCTGTAATTTCAGTCATAGAAATCATGTCTGAATTTGTCTAGATATGAGTTAGGATAAGGATTAAACTTTAATCTATATTTGTATAGATTTGCAAAGAAGAATCTTCATTTCCCTTCATCTAAGTTCTGATAAGATTAAGTTCATATTAAATCCTTACTTGCAATAGGATCCTTTGAGTTTATCCGCAAGTGAGAGCAAATTTTTGTAAATTCTTTGCTTCCAAGTGATTAACTATCCCACTCTTAACTACCCTAGAGAATTCCTGAGAATCAAATATAGAGAATGTCGAGGAGAGGGGTAATTCTCTGGATGTTCCTCACTTGGTAAAAAGAGAAGAGTGCTCATGGTTGACATGGAGAAAGTAAATGGACAACGAAGTTCTCTCTATCCTCTAATATTTGCACAATAGGAGAGATAGCCACAATAGGTCTGGCTTGGTCAGGGACATGCAGTATGCTCAATCCATATCCATCTATATATACAGAGTAAGATTAGGTCTTCCTGAACCTATTTAAAGACCATGTTAAGTTGGGCTGGCTTTGCAGCTTCAATGATCAGAAATTTCAAATCACATCAAGATCCAAAAATGCATGAATCGATACTTAAGTTCATGCAAATTACATTTCCTTTTGTTGACTTTAGTAGTAAATTGATTTCCTTAAGGAATGTTCTACTATGGTCCAAGGGTTCAGCTTCAGTGCCTAACCTGCATGTGCCAAGTTTGGTTTTTGATTCTTTGTAAGAACAAAAAGCATAACTAGTACCCAGATTTCTAGCTTTGTAGAGGGGTAGAGAATTCCCACAGGATCATAATAGACTGCAAAACAAGGTTTCAAGATCATAGGGAAATATTACTATAAACTCATTGTCATAAATAGCATGTATTTAGCTTACTTAAGAACAGGTCAGCTCAAGCTCAGGCTGCATCATGATAACACAATTCGAGCTAAAATGGAGTATTGATTTCTTTGATCAGAGTGGGTCTTTTGAGGCTTGACGATCAAGTTTTAGATCAGATTTTGCAGCAGTCCACACATTCATTATTCTGAAAGACAGGGAATAAAACTAATGTTGAAAAGAGTTCATTTCCAAGTCACATTTTTTTTTAAAAAAAAAACATATGAAGTGTAAGATCTTGAAATATAGTGCATAGACAGGAAGGAAGATGAGGTTTGGATCAGGCTACCTTTCATGCCCCTTTCTAGCTAGCAAAGCTATCATCTTTTACATGGTCAGACTATTCTTGTTGTTATATGATGAATTTGAGAGTGAGCAGGATAATAATGCCCTTTGGGCATCCACAACTCATGGTTGTCACTGTTACTTTGGTGGCTCGGATTGCGATGCCGGTTTTGTCCCATGGGATGACTCTTGGATTAAGGTTCTCGCTTCTCAGTTGGTGCATGTTAAAAACTATGACATGAGAAGCGGGGGCTCTTTCCATTAGCATTCATCTATATAGGAGGAACTCGAGCAGAAATGTTGAAGATATGTATTTCTGAATAAGGGGTACTTTGATCTAGGAATGATATGGTGTATTACTAATACTTCTGAAACCTTTGTTGTCTTTCTAATTGAAAAATAAATTACACTAAGGGACCTCAGGAAAATTTGGACTTAAAGTTTCAAAAAAATTAATTGGTTTCATATTATGGAAGCAAAATGATTAGCATATCACTAGCCTGTAACCCATATAATAGAACCCAAAAGTAGGATGCCAGTAATAATTGTAATGTGAAATTTAAATCATGGTATAACTCTACTGAAAGTAAGCAAACATTGTCATTGTTGTAAGCGGACATTGTGGTATTAAAGTGGACATCATGTGACCGATGGAGAGTCTTCTTTCAATGAGCCATCTAAAAAAGAAGAAAATAACACCCAATTTTGAAAAGTGAGATTATCCCTCAAAACCTCGAATTATGTACTTTACAATTAGTGTTGAATCGAGGTAGCATGTGGGGTGCAGTGTGTACTTGCAAGGACCAGTAAGAAACCAAGATAGTAAAAGGTTGCAAACCTATGCTACAACTGCCGGCACGACGCTAGGGCAATAAGAGAGTTGCAAGCCTATGCTATAAGGGGCCGATAGAGAGCCGGGGCAGCAAGAGAGTTGCAAGCCAATCTAACCAGCCTAGATATCGGCTTCGCCTCTAAACCCATGCCAAATAGCACAAGGAGGTGGGGGACTAAACAAAAGATCCCTAAGTTCAAGGGTAGATCTGATGAAGTGAGGGAAGGGGATGCAATAAGGAGTTGCTGCTGTTCATGCCACCATTCAACTATTGAATAGGCATGTGTTGCAAAACCCCCTAAGCAACACTCAAATCAAGGGGGATTAGGTACAATCACAGCACAAACCCAATACACTAAATTTTGAAAATTAAAAATGCCCTAAAAAGGTGAAAAAGATATAGTGGATGAGTATCTAAGCTTACTCAATCGCTACTCTTAGTGCTCCACAAAAGGGGTGAATAGGGATAACTGTACAAGGCAAGGATAACTGGATAAGGCTGGGGATAGGCTGCTTTTAGAGCCTTCCTTATCACTCTAAGTCATAGACACTACTCATACACATAGCCAAAAGGGTGAAGAGGGGATGTAACAATGAATTCAAGGTAACCTACAAGAGGGGGTTATGATGTTTTGATGGTTTGTTTCTCTAATCTTTTTTATACTTCATATGATTGCTTAGAACAAAGTAAGCAAGCAAGAAAGAAGAACTAAAAGATCGATGAGCTAATAGTAAGGAATGCAGAACCGTTCCGAACCAGATGGTTCTTTCCGTTCCGAACCGTACCGGTGGCTTATTAATACGGTTCCGGTGTAGAAAACGGTACGCTGCTGGAGATGGAGAAAAAGAAGAGAAAGAGAGAGCGAGCGGGGGAGGGAGGGAGAAGGAGCAGCGGCGGACGCCGGCCAAAGGGACGCGGGGGCCGATGGAGGGTGAGGCCGCATCTCCTGTTTCCAAAACAGGGGATGTGGCCGCAGAAAAAAATTTGGAAATTTTTTTCTGCAGCCTCCGTCGGCCCCCCACGGCCCTTTGCCGGCATCCGCCGCCGCTCCTTCTCCCTCCCCCCCGCTCGCTCTCTCTTTCTCTTCTCCTTCTCCGGTAAATTTTCTCTCTCGGTACAGGCCCGACATAGCTCGTACCGACTCGTGCCACCAGACAACCGGTACTTTGCCCTGTACCGGCATAGTAGACCTTGGCTAATAGCAAGAACCAGAGCAAGTAAAGAAGCTAGTTAAGCATATGTACAGTCATATCTTAGACTTGCCGACTTTACTTAAAAATTTTGAATTTTTTTTCCGTGGCCTCCGTCGGCCCCCCATGGCTCTCCACCGGCGTTTGCCGCTGCTTCTTCTCCTCCCTCCCCCGCTCGCTCTCTCTTTCTTTTCTCCTTCTCCAGCTATGGCAGGTTTTCTCTCTTGGTACAGGCCCGACATAGCCCGTACCGACTCGTGCCACCAGGCAACCGGTACGGTGTCCGGTATTAGCACAGTAGACCTTGGCTAATAGCAAGAACCAAAGCAAGTACAGAAGCTAGTTAAGCATATGTACAGTCATATCTTGGAAGCTTGCATGCTTGAAACCATAGCATGAAAAGGAAGCAAGAAAAAGTTGTGTTAGATCAAAGAAAACTAGAGCAAGATTCAGAAAAGCTAAACAAGATCAAACTAGAAACAAGCTAGATCTAGATAAGATGCAAGAAAAGAGTCTATATTTTAGCCAAAGCATGCAAAAGAATAGGATCTAAGAAAAAGCAAAGCAAAACAAGCTAGATCTAAACTAGAGCAAGTTAAAGAAACTAGATCTAAACGAAACAAAGCAAAATTTACACTACCTCATGCACGTTCTAAACAAAAAATCATAGATCTACAAATAAACAAGCTAGAATTAATCATACATGCATTATAAAGTCTAGGATCTCGATATGCAAGGGATCATAGCATGGATGTACAAAAACAAAAGAGTATAGCATGAAAGATACCAAAGATCAAGATCTATACTACAAAAGCAAAAAGAAACCCTACATAGGCAACATTTAGAGAGAGGACTGCTCGTGGCCTACCTCTTTTAAAGATTTTGTGAACTTTTTTTTTTGGATAAAAACCTGGAGAAAAAAAAAAGACAAGCAAATGCAAGAAGTAAGCAAATACAAAGCAAACTAAAAACCAAAAAGCAAAGGCCCTAGGTCTAGCAACTTCAAGTTACATAGTTTTTCCAAGTTTCAAATTGAATTTTCCTAGTGGAGTCGCCAGATTATTGCAACATCCTTTATAATTATGGTATGGCAGCAATCTAAGGTGGTTTGAAGTTGCCTTCTACTTTTTAAGGCTAAGAAAAGCCAGAAAACTAAAGAAAAGAGTAGATAGGCCAATCAACAAAATTGAGTCTTGAGTAAGACTAGATGGTGTTGTTGGAAAAGGCTTGGGAATGAGGCAACCTCTCTAGGAATATACTTCTTTATTGGGAGAAGGGCCTAGGGGTACTACCATGCAACTATTAAGTGGGCATTCGATGGCCGGGATCTAGAAACCAAAATTCTAACTTCCTTGGTATGCCCTAACATGTTAGATCTCAGGATTTAATAGTGTTAGGGCTTTCTAAAGAGTTCGATCAAGGAATCTTGGACCTTATCTATCTACATAGATGCCTTAAAAGCCAAAAAAAGAGAGGGATCTACTAACTATCTGCAAGTAGGCAGCAATTAAGCTAAAACAAGCAAGAAAAGAGAAATACAAGCAAATTTATCATCAAGGAACCAGAACTTTCATTGAATTTAGATTGATGACATGTTAACAATTATAATAACAAGATCAAATAAATAAAAAAAGGAAGATAAGGGAAAAGAAGCTTCTCTAGTGATCAATCGATACAATCTGATATACTTGCTCCTTCTCGGAGTAGATCCATTAAGGATCTCTCCTAGCTTGGATTTCACCTTACGTTGGGCTTTCTTGGATCTCAAAGAGGGTTGCTCTTAGGATTGGAGGAATTTAAATCTAAGAGAATTGGGAAAAAGAAAAAGGAAAGCATAGAAAGAGAATTAAAGTTAAGGGATCTTAAACTAAAGCTGAAGAACTAAGAAAGTAGAAGGGCTAGAGAAGGGCCAACAGGAATCCAAATGGGAGCAGAGATCAAGAGAGAGCGCAGAGGAATAAGAGAGGCTTTCCTATCCTCCAAGAGTTGATGGAGATGGGGAGATAATGGTGGAGTTTAAATTTTCTAAATTGGAGAAAAGAAGTTGAGATGAGCCATGGATTACGAATTTGATTTGATGGTTGGGATGCTCTCTCTGTAAATTCTTCATTAATTTTGAAAGTAAAACACTAGTTAGGGCTCAAAATTATTAGATCTATTTGTTATTCTCTCTTATTTTTGTTTTTGATAATTTTTGGTGGATTTTTAGGTGTTTTTTAATAATTTTAATTGGTGTGTGTAGCCATATCAAAAAAAAAAAGAAATTCTAATAAAAAATTTGGGATATGGGAGGAGATTGTGATTTAAATTTGAGCCCAACCTAAGCTAGTTTAAAGTGGTTTTTAAAATCATAAAATTTAGATATAGAAGTGGTCCAAGTTATGTCCGATCAACTTCCATATATAAAGATCGACAATATTGGATATCAAGAAGTGCAATTTTGACCCACCAATCAATAATTGGTATGGATAGGAAGACGGAATTGAGGGATAATTAGGAGAAAATTGAATCGAGTTAATGAGTTAAGCTAGATCAGGTGAACTCTGATTAATCTATTTAGGTTAATTGGCACGATTAATAAGAAAATTGTTTAATTGAGCTTACAATTGGTTAATTGTAGATGGAATCAGATAGGAAAGTCTCTGAATAGGATTTGAAATGACTAGGCTAGGTGTAATTAGATTAAACTGGATGAATTATGGTTTTGGAATTAAGAAAATAGGTCAATTGACATAATTGGGTGAAATTAGGTTCAATCAAAAATGTAATCCATTGAGGGCAGGATGGAGTGGATATCAAATAATTTAGAGCTAATTGAAATAAAAAAGAAGGTTAGTGAGATAAAGATATGCCAAAAACAAAAAAAAAGATTTTTTGATTTAGGAGCATAATTACTTATTTATTTTAGATTCTAAAGCTTAGGAGGGAATGATCAGGAATGTCTACAATACTACTTGCCTCGTATCATTGAATATTTTTTATTATCTTTAAATTTACTTGGCTCTTTGTGTTTTCATACGGGATGCTACTATATGAGTACGGCCATCTATAAAAGTTCTACCTAACGAAGTTGGTAAAGTCTTTTGCATTCATATCAATAACTTAGGATTAGATCCCCATCATTGAGACCTTGAAGGACTAGGTTATTTAGATGTGAGTTGCCCCCTATTGTATCGCTTATTGCTTACGGCCCTTTCTAACATCAAAAATAATAGAATCACAAAAAAAAGATACACTAAGTTTTGAAAACTATAGAAATAAAATTTTGTTCTATGTTATCTGAGATAATTATTTGAATCTTTAAAAATATGAGATCCATCAAAGACAATTACAACATGCACCAAAATTTGATAATATATTTTTAATTTTTAACATTATTATATCTTATATTAATATATAATAAAATTAAAAATACATCAATACCCTTTCAAGTTTGGGCTATTTACATCTAGATCTTAAAGGTTAAAAAGTATCAATCCGCCACCAAAACTTCAAATTCGTTGCAATGTAATGCAGCCATCTATCTCCGTTACGAAATATTATCATGTAAGGGTCGCCCAATAATTAAACTTTTTTAAAAAATTAGAGTTGTCCTTCCCACTAACTTAGCAAGATGCTCATCTTTTGGCACGAATTAAAGAAGAGGGGAAGAAGATTCATGAGGACAAAGTAATTTGAGATGTATGCATGCGGAAGAATAATAAAGAACGGAGTGCTTTGAGATCAGTGCAAGTAGATGTATGACAAAGGATGGAATGTTTTAATATCATGCAGGTAGATAAATGACAAAGAATAGAGTGCTTTGAGATTTGTGCAGCCAGATGATGGAGGATGGAGTGTTTTGAGATCTATGCAAGGGATGGATGATAGAGGATGGAGTGCTTGAGAGCTGTGCAAGTGAATGCATGATAGAGAATGGAGTGCTTTGAGATCTATGCTAGCAAATGGATGATAGAAGATGAAGTGCTTTGCAATCTGTGCAGGTGCAACAAAGGATGAATTGCTTTGAGGTTTGTGCAAAGGTGATGGATTTGGATGGATAGAAAAAAGTCCTCTCGTACTTTGGAGTGCTTTGAGATTTGTGCAAGAAATGGCGATAAAGGATAGAGTGCTTTAAGATCTATATAGATGGATAGATGATGAAATATTGAATGCTTTAAGATATGTATAGTTAGATGGATGATAGAGAATGGAGTGCTTTATATGCAGGTGGATGAAAAACGAGGTTGGGGTGCTCTAATATCTGTGCAGATGGATGAAAGATGAGCATAGAGTGCTTTAAGATAGTGTAAGCTGATAGAAAATGGAGTGCTTTAAGATCTGTGCAGATGAATGGATAATAAAAATGGAGTGCTTTAAGATATGTATAAGTGGATGGATGGTAGAGGTGAAGTGCTTTAAAATTTATGCACCTGGATGGAGTGCATTAAGATCTACCACGATCCAACTTTTCTGAGTCAAGAGTAATTTTATTTTTTTTTCTTACTCTGTTAACGCTGTCAAGACCTAGATAGACGACTGAGCCACATTGCAACGAAAATAAAGTTTTGGTAGCTAATTGAAACTGTGTAAATCTTTGGGTCAAATTGTAATTGGTCCAAACTCGAAGGGATGTTTCTACAATTTTTTTTCAAAGATAAAATGATAGTTAATGCTCAACAATCCATGGTCAAAGTAAATACTATATGCTCCTTAATTAAAATCTTAGCTCCACCCTAAAAACTTATTAAGTCAATTGCTCTTACAACCAAAACAGTGGAAGGGACGATACTGCCACATCTTGGACCTATAAAATATGCAAGTTTTCTCATGTAGGTCTAGTGGTCCCCCTACTAGATGAGATCATAGCCATTTTCTACCACATGCATTGAATGGTACTAGATGTTGGTATTAAAGAAGTGATCCTGCTTTGTAAGAGGAATGACATAAATGACTTTTTACCAAACTATGGAATATTGATAAGAAAAACCAAGCATTTAAATGAGAGAATGAGCATAGGATTAAATTTGACTATTTTCTAACTTTGGTGTCCAAACATGAAAAGGAGCATAAATAGTGTTCATACTTGCAAAAGAAACAGCGAAACTTCATTTTATGTAAGGTTTAACTCAAACCTTTTTTATGGTATGCTCATGTTTTTTCTATCATCAATTGGCACCTATTTCAAACTAATCATTAATCAATTAGGTGGCCTTTGAATGCCTGTAGGAAACAAAATGTTATATTTGTTTACCTGCAGGTGAGAACTATAACTGTATTTGGCTGTACCATTAAAGTGGTATTAATTATGTACTACTAAATCATAAAGATGTCTCTAAAGCCTTTCTAGTATCATACGACCAATTTAGCCATAAGATAATATACTGCAAAAGGCTACCAAATGTAATTTGATTTACATGATTTAATTTGGTCAATTTATAATGTTGCCCAAGGTGACAAGCCAAGAGGGGGGGGGGGGGGGGGGGGTGAATTGGTTTCTTCTAAATTTTAGTGCTTTAAACGTTTTCTTAATTAAGTGCGGTGGATGCTTCCTTAAACTATTTGAATGATTTAAACTAGTGCAAAGATAGAAGATGATGCAAGAATAAACGTAAGCACAAGCACAACACAAACACAACAATATATAGTGGTTCGGTGCTCTCCTTAGCACCTACGTCCACTCCCCAAGCGTCCCCTTGGGAATTCACTATAATCCCGCGGATTACAGTTGGATTGTTTTCCGGGCTCACAATCCAAAAACCTATGTTGGTTTTACGGGCTCACCAACGAACCTATACACTTTGGTTTTCCGGGTTCACCAAAAACCTATGTTGGTTTTACGGGCTCACCAACGAACCTATACAATTGGTTTTACGGGTTCACCAACAACCTACGTTGGTTTTACGGGCTTACCAACAACCTATGTTGGTTTTACGGGCTTACCAACGAACCTTTACAATTGGTTTTCCGGGTTCACCAATCAACCTATTCCGTTGGTTTTGCGGGCTAACCAACCAACCTTTACAAGTAGTTTAATAAACAAAGGAAGAAGATTTAAACTCCTAGATGAGCAAATATAACAATATAATCTACAAAGAAGAGTTTAGAGAATATTTATCGCTTGATGTGACTTCTCTCTTCTTTGTCAAGGATGCTTCACTCTTCAAGGGTGGATGGAGCTCTTGATGACTCTTTGAATCTGCTCAACCACTTTCTTTTGATTCTTGAATGAAGCACTTGGATGAAGCTTGCCTTGCTAGGGTTCTCTCTTGAATGCACTTGATGTATTTTCCCAAAGCTTGCTTCCTCTGATGAATACTCCCTCTTAAATACTTCTCCAACCTCCAAATAGTCCTTTCTGACCGTTGGATTGAAGAAACTAGCCGTTTATAGCCGTTGGGAGTCCAAAAAGCATTTCTGCACAACTAGCCGTTATGTTCAGCCCGTGTTTGGGTCGGCTCAACCTGTCCTTGGGTCGACCCAACTTTGCCTTGGGTCGACTCAAACATTCCTTGGGTCGACCCTCTCAGAAACCACAGAAACTTCAATTTCAGCCTTCCTTCCCATGGGTCGACCCAACCATTCTTTGGGTCGACTCAAAGTCCACTTGGGTCGACTCAACTTCTTCTTGGGTCGATCCTCTCAGTAATTCCAGAGAACCAATTTCTGTCTGTCTTTCTGTCTTGCCTTTGGGTCGACCTTCTCAGGGTTTGGGTCGACTCAAGCTTGGGTCGACTCAACCACTGTTTGGGTCGACCCTCTCAGCAAATCCAGAGAGCATTCTTCAGTTGTGTTTTTGAGGTTCTTCAAGGTTGGGTCGACTCATGCTTACCTTGGGTCGACCCAACTCACTGTTCATTTGTGCCATTTTTGCAGGAGTGTGCCAGATGACTTCTTGATGTGCCGGGGTCGACCCAATCAACCTATGGGTCGACTCAAACCACACTTTGCTGCATTCTCAAGGTTAGATTCATCCAAATGAACAAGGCCATTTATCCATTTTCAATTAAACAAATATACTGAGAGTAATGAACTTATAAATGAAGTATCAATTTAACTTATAGCATGCTCTAGATAATTGCTTGTTAATCATCAAAATAATACTATCATCCTCATATAATAATCCAAACACTGGAAAAGGGCCTCCCCTACAACTGGGTTTCACTTGCATGCATTAGTTTTGTACTATTTGAATGATAAAATTATGGTCGCCATTGAACATTAGTTTGGATAGTATCACCTCTTGCCACTTAAGACAAGGGGTAGAGTTTGATCCCGAAGGGTGTCAACCCTTCCTCCTTTCAAGCTTCTATTTCTTAGTAACCTGTTTCGATGAGCATTAGGCTCGGTGGGCGAGTATAGGGTTAGAACTCGTTGCCATTTCTTAAAAGAACGATAAGTATAGGTCTTTTATCAACCAATAAACAATATAAAATGGGAAAATAAATTGTTGGAGCTAAAGATCTTAAGTCATGAATCAATTTATGTTCGCTTTGAAAAACATAAGAACAATCACATTTTGTTTTGTAGGTTTTGCTATGTAGTTTAAATATAAAATATATCTCGATTTCTTTCTTCTTCTTTTTTTTCTTTAGCTTTTTTGTAGGAGGTTTACTTGAGAATTTTAAGTTAAGAATTTTACTTATATGTGCCCATGTGAGGTAGCAAATTTTGAAAACTTATTATGACTTTTTAAAAAAAGGTTCTCTTTGAAGCCAACAAATGTGTACTCACTTTGTGAAATGCATCAATTTTTCTCTTTGAAGAGAGTGCCACAAAGGATGAGAATATACACAAAGAGAAGTACATCTACAAACCCTTCAAATATCATGACATCTAACCTTAACCATCTATTCATTGAAGCAAAAACCTGTGCACACATTGCATGCATCTACACATGTTTGATATTGCTTATTATTTACAACAACAAAAAATGTCACCTTGTATTATGATACATGCTTTCAATTGATAGAAAGATAATATCAAGGAAAGAGAATGACTAAACATATAATTGATATATATATTAACTTATTGTGAATGTGAGAACGACTTAATTTTTTGGTTTCATCATGGACATGATAATGAATCCCAAGTCACATAAAGAGACATCCATATGCCATCCAAGTACTTTAATTATAGCAATAACAACCATGCAATGCATTCTCAATGAATACATTTTCAAATCACATAAATACAATGGAGGGTGAGTATCTACTACCGATTATCTCCTATTACTAAACACTTGAAGACTTGCTGAGAGTTGTTTATCATTTGTCATGACCATATATACAGATTGAGTGGCTGTTTTTATTGATGAGAAGTCTAGTAAAATTTTGTGGACATTTTACTTTAGTATTCTTGTTCTGTTTAAGGATATATTATTATTATTATTATTATTATTATTATTTTTGTATATCGGCGGCTCGCACCTGATGAGTGTGAAGACGGCCAACAAAATACTGCGCAAAGGCATAAGTACAACTCCGTGGTCTATCTAGAAAAAGCTTCCCGAGTTATGAGCCGCGAAGGAAGCAACCCAATCTGTAGCACCGTTCGCCTCCCGATATACGTGCCTGGCCTGGTAGGAATCAGCCTTCCCTAATACCCTGCGAATATCGTGGAGCAGCGGCCGGTCCTCAACTGAGCACCTCTCTTTCCAGATCCACTTGATCACTATGGTCGAGTTCCCCTCGAGAAGAATGCGACTTGTACCTAGTACTCGCCTCGCATATAAGACACCTTTTCAGGCCGCCCGAAGCTCAGCGGTCATCACTGACGAATCAAAAATCTTCCGCCCACCTGCCATCACAAGTCTAGCGTCATAATTCCTGATAATAAATCCCACACCTCCACAACTTCCGTCCGCTGCTACGCTGCTATCGAAGTTTATCTTAAAAAAAATCTGGGGGTGGGGGCACCTAGGATACTAATATTGGCCTTGAGATATATTATTTTTTAATTTTGTTGTATGTATTCATTCCAAGACTCATAGAAGTTGGAATTACCATACTGCCCTCCTTTACCACATGAGAACACCTCAGGCCCATTGCATCATATATATACCAATTCTTTTACATATATTCCCTATCATCAAGTGCTCTTCACAATGAATATTCTATTCCCTTCCCAACCTCTCTCAGCCATTTCCCTTTTCACCTCAACCCCACTTTTACAGTGAAATTTCCATCATGGAAGTTCCACGGCCTTGTCTCATGTACGCTTCCCACTCGAACCGACTACTCCCCCATATCGGCTCATGAATCCCCCCCACAATTATTTAACATTGACCCAAGAAAGCAAGTTTGGGACCTCCTGAAAGCCTTGTCCGAGTCCAAGAAAATAATAATAAAAAAAAAACTTAGGCCGTAGGGATATATATAAAAACATCACCCCGTCCCATCCTTTTGCAATGAGAGAATTTTAGTCACAGAAAAAAGAGAGAGAATATTAAAGAACCCACCACCCTTCTCTCCCCACCGGAATCCTTCTTCTGTGTGCGAAATCATCTTAATATTTTGATTCCTTTTTCCTTTTTTTTTTTTTTTTCTCTTCGTTGCGCTCTCGAGTCTTGATAATTTATTGGGCGAAGCGCCCTTGGGAGGAGGCGAGGTCGGTCTCGCTCTCGTCCGGGCTGTGCTCTCAGATCTCAGCTCGCGAGGAAACCCTAACGGTGGAGTCGGATTGGAGGCGTTGTCATATTTTCTATCTGTATGCGCTTCTTGATCTCCATCGTCTTGCGGGATTTGTTTTCCTAGGGTTTCGAGTGCTAGGGTTTTAGGAGTAGCAGGGGGGGATATATGGGGGGGATAGATGGAGAGGGTGGGGTTTCCGAAAACCCTAACCCTAATGACGATGTCAAAGAATTGGGCGCTGGTGCTGCAGGTGAGCGTTTGATTCCGGATGGGAATTTCGATTGTTTCTTTTATTGTTGATAATCTTTTTGATCTGATTTCTTGGTGTGATTCGATGAGTTTTGTTGTTTGATTGAGTTCTTGGTCGGAAAAATTGCTTTTCGCTGTGTTTTGGGGGATTTCGTGTTAGGGGCTTATAGAGTTCAGATGACGTCTTGCAAGACTCTGTAGCTGTTGAGTTAGGGATTGTTTCGTGTTTTGGCGTTTCCCTTTCTTTCTTTTTTTTAATTTTCCTTAGTAGAGTCGAGATCTGTATAGGGTCAACTTTGGATGTTTTCTTGATCTTCAAGACTTATGTATGCCGTGGCCACCCTTCGCAATTCATTATTTTTAGTGTTGTTGTGCTCTCGGTCAACACAATCTGGGAGGGTTTTTTCTTGACTGTCTTAAAAAGCGTTGGTGCAATCCCTGTTCCGGAGTGACCTCTGGGTTCATTTTGACAGTTCGAACTTTATTTATTGTTCTGGATTTCAACATTCCGTTTCTTTGTACTTGATGTGCATTTGAATTAGTACTTTGCTTTGAGTACCTTGTGGAACTTGATTTTTAGTTTTGGTTTCATATTATGCTGCTTTGCATTTGATCATTGATCATTTAAGTAAGGTTCTCATATTGCAATCTTGTTTTTCTCTTCTCTAATCATCTTTAGCCCCTGAATTATGTAGCGACGTTGATCACTGCGAGGCTGGGGTCTTCATTTCATGCGTAGCTGACTGCTAAATTTTTAATTCTTTTTGTATGCATTTCACGATCTAGAAAAGTTTTGACCTGTTCTATGTTAATTTGTACATTTATATTGACTGATTCTGTTCACAAACTGAATGTTCAGCTTTGCTTATTCAGATATGCTTGCGTTTAAGAACTTGGTCATGTTTTTTCAGATGTAATTTGTTAATTCATCCTCGTGCTTCATTGCAGATAATGCTCGCTTTGATGCTTCACAGTATGCATTCTTCGGTAAGGAGGTCATGGAGGAAGTTGAATTAGGGGGTTTAGAAGATGATGCTGGATTTATCGGGCTTCATGATGAAGAATACCGTTTTAGTTCTATTGGAGATAGAGAAGAGGTTATTTAGCTTATTTACAGGATACACACAAGTATCTTGATGTTGAATTGTTCATGTCCATATATTACCTTACAATATGTATCTTTGCTCTTAGGGGCAAGCAGTTTTAGCTGTCTTTCCTTTTAAGATTACAAATGCAGCAATTGCTGTAGAGTTACTTTTCTGTTGTTTTCGTTATATGTGAAGTGCTATATCTTTATTTTTCATCATAATGCAACCTGTTCATCTTTTAATATTATAAAGGATGTACATTTATTATTTTTCTGGGGCCATTTTTCCACAATTTGATTTGCTCTTGTATTTATTCAATGATTCACTAGGCTTAGTTCATGCTATGTGTCAAATTTACACTTGTTTGTCTGAGTCTAACGTCACTATAAATCCTCTAATGTTGGAGTTGTTTGTAATAAGTTATTAGAATTAGTAATATTGAGTGTGCCTGTTATTTATATATATTTTTTGTACACAATTTTATTTTCTCAGTTGTGGTACGATGCTCTCAAAAAGGAAAGAGAGGAATGGGGTTTTTCTCGCTTTAAGTGTTTATGATATTTTATGTGCCTGTTCCTTCTTTGTTTCACTATATTAGTTTGAGATATGCATTTTATGAAGGGCTGACCTTGAATTCTAAAAACATACGATTCTGTAATATTTACAGGTTGAAGGTTTGGGATCTTTATCTGATATAGATGATCTTACAAGTACTTTTGCAAAGGTTGGTTTCTTTTTATATCTGCTTTATCACTATCAACTGGGGATTCGTTTGTAAATCTGGTTATTCATAAAGAGTTATCATAGTCATGTATACTTATGGTTTTCCTTGTTATTTTCTGTCATGATGATTTTTTTTTTTATTAACCATATTGCAGAAGGTTTTAAGCCAGCTCATGTGGTTTGTATATTATATTATGTGTTGTCTTTCATTAGGTAATCATAGTTAATTATAGTTGTTCATATATCTCATCTTGTCATATGCCATGGATATATTGACCCCAAATATGGATAGCTTAAGAATTTAATTGCTCTTTCTATACTAACATTTTCTAGGATACTTCTGCAAGCAATTGTGAAATGTGCTAACAATATGATTAAATGCAGCTAACTATAACATGTCATGCCCTTCCGCTGTGCTGGTGCTTAGTCATTTGCTTAGGGTTGGCTACATTAGTATTGATTAATCTATGGCCCTTCTTTTGGTTGACAATTTGTTGCGAAATTGATTTTTGCTGGCATTCAACCAATGTTTTTAACTTTGCAATACATTGCTGTTGGTTTGTGTTATTTTTCACGGTTCTCATCACTTGCGTATATGTTGAGGACGCATGTCATTAGGCTTAAACAATTGCATAGTTGGCTCACGCTGGTCCAATGCATATAGTTAAGCTAGGCAGGTTAGGCATTACAAGGGGCTATTGTGCCTACACCTGTAACTGTTGTTCGATAGGTCATATCATAGAGTTGAATGATTTGTGTTGTTTTATTTCAAATATCATGACCACCATGTTTTTATCTGTTGATAAAATAATCAAAACTTAGAGATGACTTGATTAGCTGTTCCTCCAATTTTTTGCTGCTTATTCATCATTTGGTGGAGGTATTCTTCCATTAGCTTGGGTTATAATTATTGTGTAGTTGACATAAAGGGTCATGTTATGCTAGTATAGGACTCTAAATGACCTTCGCTAAGATTTTCTATATTTCTTGTGTCATTTATATTATTGTGCATTTGGATTATTGGATATACTGCAAATTATGATAGTTCATGACTTTTCTTTTTTAAATTTAGTAATTATTAGGTTGCAATGTGAGGTATTTGGTTTGCGGTGAAACTTCGAAAGGACCTAATATGGCGAAATTGAAACTTTGAATGGAACTCTCCAAGTTCATGACAAGATGTTCAGTTTTCTCTATTTTTGTTTTTTATCCTTTTAACAACCAGACACCTGAAGTTTCTCAAATTTTAAAATTTAAAAATTTCAAATTTATGAAAAGGATAATGTTTTTGGAACAAAAAACCTCCACATGTGGCCCTAATTTCTGGTTATATTTATATATTTACGGTTTTAATAGTTTTATTAATATTTACCTACATATCCGTTTCCACTTTTTGCATGGGCATCATGCAGTTGCCTAGACAAATCAGTTACTTTTTATAACACTTATCACTAGTATGATCCTATTAAAAAGTTTTGAAACTTAGAATCGCCACCTACTAAATATATTGTCTATTTTGGCCTACCAATGACCCACTATCATAACTAAGGTCCATAATCTTGGTAACGAGGATCATACCGGTCACCTCCCGGTATGATACGGTACCGAGCCAAACCATACCATCAATCGATACGCATATAGGTTTGGTATTGGTTCACTTTTTGCCTTTTTGTTTGTCAATTTTTTTAAAGGTTTTTTTTAAGTTTTATGGATCTTTAGATAATGATTTTAAGGATGTTTTAATGCGATTTTATTTTATATTGGTTCAGAGAAACCGTGTGATTGCTTAATGGATGCCATCATAATAATTAAACAGATTTGTAATAATTATACATAGAAAATATATTTTTTGAGCTTGAAATAAATACCAATTTCTATTAGGCTCTTTTTATTTTTTATTTTATAAAAAGAAACATCGGTACTCTTTCACTAATCTATGTATTTTGTCTCTTATCTTCCAAAATGTTGATTTATTTATTTAATTATTTATTTTAATGTGCTTTGCATCTATCCGGTAGCTAGTCTGGTGAAAACAGTATTCTCTTGGGGAAGTTGTCAGCTTTTTCGATCTGATTTTTGAAGTGTATCTGAAGCTGCACTCCTCCTAGGCAGTTTTGCTATATTTCATTCATCTGTTAGATATGGTACACTGCTTCACCTACTTGACTATGGTGACCTTCATTACTCCACGTCTCCACGTACCCTTGTGAGCTGGCAGGTCATCAACTGAGAGGCTTTAAGTATAAAAACTTACTAGTGCATATCCTAATGAGTTAAATTGTCTTCTTTATTGGTCTACGTCCAATATCATTTCTATGAACAATTGGAAAAATAAGGTGTTCTGTTCTTTTCTGACATGTTATTCAAGTTTTCTGTTGTACAGACCAATATGCTTGCTGTTTGCATTTAGCAATTCTGCTGCATTGTTTTTTGACATGTTATTCATGTTTTTGGTTGTACAGGCCAATGCATTTCCTGTTTGCATCTAGCAATTCTGGTGCATGTGTGATACCTTTATATCTTTTTTTGTTTAAGGTATTTTAACCATGATTTGGTTGTTAGTGAAGTGTTCTATACTAAGTTTTTCATCTTGTTGTCAGTTGAACAGAACTATTAGTGACCCAAGGAGTGCTGGGGTTATTGGTGATAGAAGATCTTTTTCCAGAGAAAGTGAGTAATCCTGCTGTACAAACTCTTTATGGTTCGGTTAAACATATTTATAACA